>NC_056732.1:123653247-123915574 GCF_019279795.1 Protopterus annectens | reverse complement strand
GTTTCTAGATGTGAGAGTTGTGGTAGATTTCGAGCTAAGACACTTGAGCATAGGGCCGAAGTCCTCACAGCCCTCGAGGAATCCTTGGACTTACTCATGTAGCTACCTCTCTAATGGAGCTGGTGAACATTTTTTGAGTGCCTGCACTAGATCCTTAATATGTTATAGGTAGCATACCATTCCTCTGGCCACTGTTGTGCTCTTAAGACATGTTCTAAAGAATTGGGACTGTTGCTGATGTGCGTAGCCAGAGGTACATATATACTCTTCAGCTCTCAGACATACCATACAGCAGAGACGCATTAAAATACTGTTTAAAGGCATTCCACAGTGTTTTTGGGCAGGCCATCATTACACTGACCACAGATAAGTATGATGAAACTTGTGCAAAAACTACTCTTGGCATGCTAAACTATTTGATTAGTCCAAATCGAAGCTTGCATATTTAAAAAAAATGTGCAAAGCAGTATACATCTTCTAATGCATATTAAATGTTTTTTTAAGCTTTACAACAGAAATGTCAGCATTCTTAAATGTTTTATTTTCAGAAGCTTCTTTCAGTGGTGAATCGATTCTGTACTGATTGTTCAAATGCTTTTTTATGAACTGTAAAAAAAAAAAAAAAAGAAAGAAAAAGGCATTGGTCTAACAACCGCAAACTTATAAGAGCATGAATTGTTTCTTAATTGCAAGACACTTATGTAGCTTTACTACTTTTTGTTAATTGCATACATATGAAGTGTCTATATGCATTGCTAGAAGAAAGAGTAAGCTTACAGAATTGCAGTCCATAGTCATTGCTTTGTCTATAGTATAATGTATCATTGCACTTAATTTTGTACTCTGTATAATTATTTTTTATTCTGCCCATTGTATTGATGTTCTTCGTCTTCCATTGCTGCAGTCCTGACTATTGGGTATAGTCCGCGTCCCAGTCGGCCCGAATACCAGAGTATAAGGCTGACGTCGGTCAGGGCGCATTAGACTGACGTCAGTACGTCAGGGTACTAATGCGCATGACCGACGTCATATCCCCAGTCTTTTTTGCCGCATGGTCCGATGCAGAAGCAATTTTGCGAGTGCAGGTTGGCGTTCTGAGATTTTCCGAAACCGGAGTTTCAGACCGAATCAGAGTTGGCTAAGTAACCCGTTGGGAACATTTTGGTTTTTCTTGCCTCAGTATTTAACGGATGTCAGAAAAAGTGAATAACTGTATTTCTTGTGGGAAGCAGATACCGCATAGGGATTATCATACATTGTGTATACCTTGTTTAGGGCCTGAGCACGACGTGGTTGGTTGCCGCTCTTGTGCTAGATTTAACAAGCGCACTATTAAGAGGAGGCTAGATTGTGCTAGGTTAGTGTTTGGAAAGCGTTGCAATTATAATATGCCGTCGGATGCTCCGACGCCCGCTTCATCCAAGAAGCGCAAGGACAAAACTGTGAAGCCTAGGGGTGAGGAACCGGCAGTCCCGGACGTCGGTTCTTTAGTCGGCTCAGTGGAGCCAGAGGTTTTGCCAGGAGTCTCCATGGAGTCTCAGGCAGATACTTTATTGTTACAGGATGTGCCCTCTCAGGAGGTAGGCCAGGCTGAGGGGCTTCTGAGGTAACTGTGCTTCCCTCTCTTCCCAAGGTAGTTAGGGCCTCTCCTTCTGTTGCCAAAGCTTCTTTTAGAGGTAGGCCAAGTTCAGCTTCTGTGGGGCTTCTCCTAGCATTTCGGGCTCTGTGCCTAAGAAACATATGCTTAAAATGGCTGAAGATTTGATTACTCTAATTAGAGGTTCTATGCCCCGCCTGATAAGAGGCCTAGGGTGGAACAGGAGTTTGATAGTTTTGAACAGTGTTCACAGGCTTCAGAGTCTTCTGGGGAAGACTTACAAGAGTTTCCTACTTATTCTGATTCTGATGTGGATGATTCCACTCCTACAGCTTCTCCTCCTGAGGATTTTTCATTTTCAGAGACTCTTCACTCCATGAGGGAGCACTTTAAATGGGAAGGCCAGGATTACTCTGATTCAGGAAAAGGCTTAGGAATTCTTGTTTTTACCCCAGCATAGGCCTTTAGCTATTCCTCCTGTGTTGAATGTGGTGGAGGATGTTTTTGCAGAGGCTTCCCTGAACCCTGACTCCTTGCCTCCTGCTCCTGTTAAGCCTGATAGGTATTATAGGGTGCCCCAAGCTCATAAGTATTTGTTTAAGAGTCCTAGGGCGGACCCAGAAACTATTTCTCAGGGGCCTAAAGGTGTTAAAGCTTCTGTGGTTAAAAATCCTGTGCCTTCTGATAAAGAGGCAAGGGCTTTGGATAGGTGGGGTAAGAAAGTGTATACTTCTTCCACTCTAGCCATGAGGGCGTTGAATTGTCAGTTTCACATGCTAAAATATCAGAATTATCTCCTTTCACAATTGAAATCTAAGGTGGATGCTTTGGCGGAAGGTATTGAGTGTAAAGAATTGCTGGATTTGGTTCATGTGTCTGAACAAGTGGGTAAGCATTCTTTGCAGTGTGGTTTTGATGCTGTTCAGGCCTCCTCGAGGGTGGCTGCTACTAGTTCTGTTCTTCGCAGACATGCCTGGTTGAAGGATCAGAATTTAGCTGAGCATGTTAAGACCAGGATTTTGGATGCTCCTTTACAGTCTGATGTGTTGTTTGGACCGCCTGTGGAAGCAGTCTTAAAGAAAATGGAAGACAAAGCTAAGTCTATGCAGACTGTTAAAGATTTTTTGCAGGTGCAGCGTCCGAAGTTTAGCACAAATTGACCTGCGAAGGGGTGGACATATCCTGCTTATGGTTCCCAGTCTAGGGGTAGGTCTAGACGTGGTAGGGGCAGGGCTCAAGGTTCATTTAGGCCTAGATCAGAGAGTTCACCTGCTCAGACTTCTGGTGAGGGCAGGGGTCAGTCCTTTCGTAAACAGACCCAATGACCTGCCTTTTCAGCTGCCAGTGGATTCTCGTCTGGCAGCTCCTTTGGGAGGAAGACTGTCTCTTTTCAAGGAAAATTGGGATTTAATCACTCAAGACAGATGGGTGCTGGATATCATTCATCACGGTTACAGATTTTATTTCCACACAATGCCCCTTTCAAAGGCATGCCAGATGTTCCTCCTCCACAAAGAAAAGAGGCTCACAAGCAAGTTTCTCAGTTACTCCAGATAAGGGCCATTCAGCCAGTCCCTGTATCAGAAAGGGGCTTCGGATTTTATTCTCGCCTGTTCCTAGTACCAAAGAAGGGGAACACGTGGAGACCAATTTTGGATTTATCTATCCTCAACACTTATCTGGACATTCCCAAGTTCAAGATGTTGACGTTACAACAACTGTTACCTCTGCTAGGCAAGGATCACTGGATGGTAACTTTGGATCTCAAGGAAGCTTACCTTCATGTGCCTATAAGGCTAAGTTGCAGAAAGTATCTGCGGTTTCGAACTGGAGATTTTCATTATCAGTTCTCTGCATTGCCCTTTGGCTTATCTACTGCGACCAGACTATTCACAAAGGTTCTGGCTCCAGTGATAGCTTACTTCAGGCTTCAAGGCATTCAAATCTATCCTTACTTGGACGACTGCCTGATTCTGGCTCAAGAAAAGGAAGACCTTCTACAGCATCTGGAATATGTCATAGCAGTGCTAAGATGCCTAGGGTATTCTGTGAGCGAAATAAAGTCCAGTCTAGTACCCTCTCAAGACATGTGCTTTCTGGGTGTGAGACTGAATACAGCAGCCCAGATGGCCTTTTTAACCCCGGACAAACAAAAGAGTCTGTCACTTTACTTCCATCAACTATCTCATCAGTCCGTGCTGACTGCAAGGACAGTCCTTCAAGCATTAGGGTTCATGGCATCTTGTATTCTGGTGCTTCCCAATGCCAAACTGCATATGAGGAAGCTGCAATGGTATCTCAAAAATGTATGGACACAGCACTGCCAGGATTTGGACACTGTCATTCAAATAATACCTTGCCTTCAAAAGGAATTCTTGTGGTGGGCTCAGGAATGTCACCTAAACAAGGGACTCTCTGTGACCCGGCCAGAGGCGAGTCAGATTTTAACGACAGATGCCTCGGACACTGCTTGGGGAGCTCGTCTGAATGGAAAGTGGATACAAGACAAGTGGCCTGCCAGACTACAGCATCTACATATCAACATGAAGGAGATGTTAGCAGTCCAGTTTGCATTGATGGCTTTCAAGGAGTTACTTCTTCCAGGGCAGGTGTTGATTCTAACAGACAACACAACTGTCATGTGGTACATCAACAAGCAAGGGGGAACACATTCTTATCCTCTATGCAGGCAAGCAATGATTTTATGGGAGACTGCGTTAAGCCTGCATCTAACTCTTCAGGCAAGGTTTCTGCCAGGAGCACAGAACTCCCTAGCAGATGTGTTAAGCAGACAAATCATGGATCCCCACGAGTGGAAACTGGATCTTCATGTATTTCAGACATTGACAGTGTCATGGGAACTCCAGACATAGATCTGTTCGCTTCTCCACTAAACCACCAGCTGCCAAAGTATTGCACAAAGGGGTTTCATCACACAGCTTGGAAAGTGGATGCTCTGTCTTTCAGTTGGAAAAACCTTCATGTTCACGCCTTTCCACCTCTGCCTCTTCTTCCAAAGGTATTATTAAAGGTCAGACAAGACAGGCCAAGGATGATTTTGATAGCTCCAGATTGGCCTCGGCAACACTGGTACCCACTTCTCACGGAGTCTTGTAAAGAAGCCTCCATGGCCTTTACCTCTGATTCCTCATCTGTTATCTCAGAAGGACGGTCATCTGCTCAATGTCAAGCTTCAATCTCTTCATCTCACAGCTTGGCATATTCTGTGTTGAAGCACAGCAGGTCTCAGCTTCCTCAACAAGTTTTAAATGTGATTATGGAAGCTAGAAGGCCTAGTACTAGGAGAGTATACGCATGAACAAATGGAAGAGATTTTTATTTTGGAGTACAGCAAAGAATTTGGAGATTTCAGAGCCTAATTTGAGTGTGGCTCTTCAATATCTTACTGAATTATTGGACAAAGGTTTGTCCTTTTCTTCCATAAAGATTCATGCTGCAGCAATTTCAGCTCACTATGATTGTGACCCACCTTTGTTTTCGCATCCTTTGTTCAAGCAGTTTCTTAGAGGGCAAAGAATATAAGACCCCACGTAGAGCTCCTACTCCTGCTTGGGATCTCAATTTTGTGTTGGAAAAACTTACTCTACAACCTTTTGAGCCTGCAGCTACTGCTGAATTGAAATTTTTGTCATGGAAGACTGCTTTTCTGTTGGCTATTACTTCTGCAAGAAGGGTGTCTGAATTGCAGGCCCTTATGGCAGTAGAGCCCTTTTGATTTTCCATAAGGACAGGGTATCATTACGTACTAATCCTTCCTTTATGCCTAAGGTGGTTTCTAGTGTGGCTTTAAACCAAACTATTCATTTGCCTACGTTTTTTGCAGATCCTCAGAATAAAGGGGAAAAGATTTTGCACACTTTAGATGTACATAGACAATTGCGTTATTATTTGAGCAGGACTAAGAATTTTAGGCAGTCTCAGCAGTTACTTGTTTCTTTTGCTTTGGGTTCACAGGGCAAGCCTGTGTCAAAACAAACTATTTCTAGGTGGATTGGCTTTTGCATTGCGTTTTGTTATTCCCATCATGGCAAAGAGGTTCCAGCTGGGATTAGGCCTCATTCCACTAGGGCTACTGCCACTTCAACAGCATTTCTAAGGGGGGTGGCAACTAAGGATATTCTGGAAGCAGCTACTTGGAGTTCAGTGCATACTTTCTCTAGGCATTATCACCTGCCTATATACTCTAAGACTAGGGCTGGTTTTGCCACAGCTGTTTTACAAGGCATGTTGTCAGCTCCTGCTACTTTATAATTTGCCAGCCTCCCTTACCTCTGCTTTGGGATTCTACCCAATAGTCAGGACTGCAGCAATGGAAGACGAAGAACATAGTACAGTTTGTACCTACCATAAATGTAGATGTTCGAGGATTCCATTGCTGCAGTCCAATTTACCTCCCTCCTTCCCTCTGTGTTTAGGGGTGGTTGTGTAGGTGAGTTTACATGTTTATATTTTATATATATATATATATGTATATATTGTTGTATATATTATACATGTTTTTGGTGCAGGTTGTTTTGGGAACTTGTCTTTTTGGGTCTTCTGACATCTGGGGCAAGAAAAGACTGAGGATATGACGTCGGTCATGCGCATTAGTACCCTGACGTACTGACGTCAGTCTAATGCGCCCTGACCGACGTCAGCCTTATACTCTGGTATTCGGGCCGACTGGGACGCGGACTATACCCAATAGTCAGGACTGCAGCAATGGAATCCTCGAACATCTACATTTATGGTAGGTACAAAACTGTACTTTTCTTTGTTTTCCTTACTATTGTTTGACTCATGGTTTACAATCCCCCTCCTTGTAATGATGAATCCATGTATTCTGTCATACTTTAACTGAAACAAGGCAGATGTCTTAGCTGATTCATTTATGTAACAGAAAAAAAAAACAGCATTGGTACACAACACAAGAAAATAAAAATTGTGGCTGCAAAAACATCATTAAAACATATTGTACAAATTCTGAGGTGAAGATAATGTTGTTCTGATTAGATGAAAGAGTACTGTGTCACTTTTCTCAAACTGTGGTTATATACAATAGGCGTGAAACTCTTAGCAGTTGCTTAGATTTTTCCACAGTTGTGAAATGTTTTGTTAATTGTGTTGGGTATAATGTCTGCTTCTTCAGTAGTCATCTGGTTTTGTCTTATTTTGCAATCAGGGTAAATGCTGTCACTATTTATTAAAACATGCTCATGAGAACATCTTTTGCATTCACAAGATGCTGTGATGGAACAATTGTGTGTGTGTGTGTGTGTGTGTGTGTGTGTGTGTGTGTGTGTGTGTGTGTGTGTGTGTTTGTATTTATCATGGCCATAGCCCAAGTTCATAGGTTGGTACTAGGCTATCGGACCTAGGGCCTATGCAAGCCTAGCCATAACAATTCCCTGGATATTTCTTCCCACAATATTTACTTCACCAGGCCCCTGTCTAGCAGGGCGACTGACATGATCCCCGGGGTGAATTTCCTATCTCCCATCCAATCATCAAGGTTCCTTTTGAAGAGGGCCAATGAGGCGCTCTGCTTGATATGTATGGGCAGTGCATTCCAGAGTATGGGGAGTCTCTGGATCAGGAACCTATCCCTCCAGCATGTATTGTTCATTGTGATTACAAGGTTTAGATCCCTGGAGCGTGTGGCTCTGAGGGATTGGGATTTCTTTAAGTGGAGCATGTCCAACAGCTCAGGGTTTGACATGGCCTTGTATGTTAAGCAGAGATCGCCTCTGAGTAGACGATATGCCACAGAGTATAGCTGGAGTTTTTTTTTAGACGATCAGTATATGGCGTCTGCTTTAGGCCTGTGATTCTTTTAGTGAGGTATTTCTGTGGCCTTTCCAGCTGTTGCAGATGTCTTGTGAGGTACATACCAAATGGGGCATTATACTCTGTACTGGGTCTAATGAGGGATGAGTACAGTGGGACAATGACCTCCTTTTTTCCTGGATGAAAAGCCCTTAGTGATGAGGTGTGCCACATAGAAGGATTTCCTGACTGTTGTGGCAATGTGGTTATCGAAGGTGAGACCACTGTCCACCTGTGTCCCTAAGTCTCTCATCACACTTTCGATGTTTAGTGTCCTGCCACCTATGTGGTAATTCATGGGTACATGTTTTTTTCCAAAGGGGATAGCTATACATTTCTTGGCATTAAGCTTGAGCCCATGGCTCTGGCACCAGGCATATGTTTCTGTAAGGCCCTTTTGTGGAATATCCACATCATTTGTTAAAAACTGAATCTTCAACTGAAATGTATATTCCCACCAAGTTATAAGTCTGCATTGCAAAATGTAAATTAATATTTTTGTGAGATCAATACTTGTGACTGAGAATGCTTCACATTTTAACTTGTTCTTCATCAAGTCATAGTTGCAGTGTTTGTGTACTTTGTAAAGTGATGTATTATAGGGAAGTCTGCATTGCAAAATGTAAATTAATATTTTTGTGAGATCAATACTTGTGACTGAGAATGCTTCACATTTTAACTTGTTCTTCATCAAGTCATAGTTGCAGTGTTTGTGTACTTTGTAAAGTGATGTATTATAGGGAAGTTATATCTACTTGTGGGCTATAACAGCAACATGAAAAATTATCTACTGCTTTGTTGTCCTGTTCCTTACCCACATTCTTAGACTTATGAAAGTGATAACTGTAATCTTGTAAGAAAAGTAAGGTGAAAAATCATGGACCCTAAATTTGGCCATTACTTTCCACATTTTAGTCCTCTGTTAGTAGATGTATGTTAAGTAGCATTTCCATTGCTGCTAATACATGAGGAGTATATCAGTCCTTCATTTAATCCATCATAAAAGCTGGGTTAGCCCCATAGTATTTGTGACAGAAAACTGAACAGTAGTTCATTTTTTCCAGAACATAGCTAAATTATAGTGCAACAATGCTTTGGTCAGTGTGTACTTAATAGTTCTCAGTATATTGTTAATCCAGAATGCAACTAGCGTTTCAAGTAATACATTGTTAGCAGAATAAAAACTGTGTTTACTTATGGAAAATATGTACATTGTGCCTAATTTTACCTAAGAAGATTGGTTAATAAGACCCATAGGCAAAAATGTTAAAAACTGAATCTTCAACTGAAATGTATATTCCCACCATTTATACACATTGCGTATCAAATCGGCAACATATCTTAACCATTATTGCTACAATTTAGCTCTGGTGTAAGCCAGCATTTGCCACTGACCAACAGTTCCGTATTTGCAAACTTGTTGCTGCTCATTTTTTCCACCTCCTGTGATCTCTGCAGTCTGGACTGTTGACATCTTATTGACTCCGTACAGTGTTTCTGTAAGCATTCCACAGCTAGGTGACATAAACCAGGAGTGCTACTTAGTACCGTCCTTTCTTTGGAGGTTTTTGAATTCAGCCTTCTCCTGCCCTCTATTTCATATCTGAGTGTTGATGTACTAGAATCTGAGGCATCCATGACAGGCTTAGCTCATTGTACTCGAATCTCATCTTGAATCTTAACTTCAATTTTTTATTTGCCCATTTAACTGTAAAAGGGGATGTTTTAAAGGATGTTTTATTCCATTTTCCTGAGGCATGATGTAGACAATTGCCTTCTGGTTTTTAGCTTCCAGAGGTGAAGATTCCTGTTCATTTTTCCAGTAGACTGACCCCTTCTCCTCCTGGGGACAACTGTTTCTATTAAGGTGCTGGGTTACTGTTTCCCTGTAAAATGTCATAAAGCCTACCATAGTTTGCAAACCTCAGAATTCAGAATGAATTGACAAGACATCAGTATGTTGGCCTTTAGATATACAATGCAAAGTACCAAAAGAGTACAGACCTTCAGTGCATGCTGTCATGGGTTCTTGTCAGTTTGTCAAAACTTTCAGCAGTTCAAACACCATATGTTCGACCTGTGAAGTTCAAAAACGGATTATCGCGAAGCTGCGGAACACCAAATTCTTTCCCAGGGAAAGAGTTTGGTTGGCCATTTCTGCGGCTTCGCTATTTTCAACACTGTGGTGGAAAGTTACAGGTCAGGTTCAGGTAAGTGTGCGATTGTGCGGACATTAGGGTTAGGTGAGTTAGGGTTAGGGTGCGGGTGAGGTGGTTGTGCAATAGTGACAGACTTTAGGGTTAGGGCGGGATAGGTGAGTTAGGGTTAGGCGCGGGTCAGGTGAGTGTGAGATAGTGACAGACCTTAGGGTTAGGGTTTGGGTTAAGGTAAGTGGATAGATAGTAGTGTATGTACAGTTTAGTGTAGGGTTAGATGTAGGATTTTAAGTGTATGTGTGTGGATTGCTGTTTTTTTGGTGCGCTTGTGTTGTGTGTGTGTTTCTTGGAACAGCGTTATGTTAAGTTGTCTATCTCGCCTTCATTCTTGCTGGATGGGTTCGGAGCCGACCTCGGCTCCGACTCGGCCACTCTAAAAGCTCGAGAGTTGGTTCCACCGGCTCGAGGCTCCCCTTATATCCCACAGTGCTAGGCGTGAGTTACCTCAGATCTCGTTTGCCGCTACAGCGATCGAGGTGTTTGGTTTCTACCGGCTTCAGGTGAGTTATTGTAGAATAAGTATAATCTACTTAAACCCCTTTAATTTAATTCTTTATTGTTATTTCCCTTAGTTTAGTGGATACAGACCCTCCCCTTTCATTTTTTTCCACTCTACCTTCCACAAGGAACTTTTGTTCTTCCCTCAGGCCTTTGGGCCTTTCCATCCCCTTAGGGAGTGTTTGTGTTTCTTGTCAGGGAACTAAAAATTTGGGATAGTATAATTTTTAGTTATAATTGTTTGAAATTTAGTTTGGGTATAGTGTAATCAGTGTGTTTGAGTGTGTGTTTGGTTACACTTTCCTTAACAATGTCTAAGGATTCAAAGGTCTCAGGCTTCAAGAAGTGTGACTCGTGCTGTCAGATAATGTCTCTGACAGATGGTCACACTTCTTGTGTGTACTGCCTGGGACCTTTACACCTGCAGGACTCTTGTGCTGTATGCCATGGCTTCAGCCCCAGAGTCCTGCAGGAAAGAAAAAATAAACTTATTTTGAGAGGTTTACTTAAGCCTGAGGGTTCCCTTACTGTTACTTCGGGCAAACCCTCCAAGGCTTCTAGGTCCTCGGCTCCAGCTTCTGAGTCGAGGCCTAAGGCTTCGAAACCTCCTTCTACATCGGCTCCGGCTGGAGCCGATGAGTCTCAGACTGCAGCTCCTGTGGTTTCCTCGGCTCCGGCTGGAGCCGAGGTGTTGGAAATTCCTGTGTCTGCTCCGACTAGACCTTCGGAGCCGACATCTAGAAAGAGGTCCAGGTCACCGTCCCTTGGCTCCGTTCATTCGGCTCCAGCATCTCCCTTGCTGTCTGAACGGAGCCATAGATCTCACTCCTCTAGGTCATCGAGGCTTTCGGACCATGACCTTCAGAGGGTAGTGAGTCGACTTCTTAAGTCCGAGGCACTGGCCCAAATGCTTCAGAGCCCGACTCATCAGTCGATGCCTGACCCTGTCCCTCATTATGTTCCTCCTCCGAATCCTTTGAGCTCGGAGCCGGGGCGTTTCGGAACCGAGACTGTGGTAGCGTCGGAGCCGATACAAATGTCTTCGGCTCCGTCGTCGGCTCCGATTTCTTCCTTAGAAGAATCTCGGCGCCGGACTTCCCTCGTCGGCTCCGAGGGGGTGAGTGGCATCGGACCCTTGTCCGACCCCGCCCTCCCTCTCGGTGCTTCGGCGCTGGTGAGTTCGGCTCCGACAGCGGCCTCGGAGCCATCACTGTCGGTGCCGAGGGAGGTTTTCAGCTTTTCGGAGCGGGGACCTCTGGCTCTGCCTGACAGGGGTGCGTTCGAGGTCATGCGGAGTGTGTTGGAACCTGGTTCGACTCCACAGTCGGCTCCGTCCGCCCCTCCCTCTTCGGTGCCTCAGGTCAAGTCGATTCACTCCCTCATCCCAGACCGCAGAGAGCCAGCTCCTCAGGAATCCCCTGTGGGGATCTCATCCTCTTCCGAGGCCTCTCCTGAATTGGCAGAAGAGCCCCTCAGAAGAGAAAGTGTAAGAGGAAACACATAGACTCACCTGAGTCCGTCACCTCTGACACAGATTTAGAGGATTCCGAGGGTTCCCCCGTTCCCCTTCTGAAGATGTCTCCTTTGCAGACATTCTAGAAATCCTCAAACAGAGGGGAAATTGGCCAGCCCTCAGCCCTTCGGAGGATGAATCTGTGTACCTTGAGGCGTTTGGCTCTCGCCCTTCCACCTCCTGGGTGTCTCCCCCCTTTGACCCCCTCATGCAGGTGGTTGCAAAAAAGGCATGGACGGCTCCTGACTCAGTGGACTCCACTCCCAGGAGACCCTCAAAATTTATCACGGCACCAGCAGATAAACAATTTCTAACCAAGGGAGTTTCTGTGGATGCTATGGTGGTTGCTGCTACCACTAAGAAGGAACTAGCTGATCCTTCAGTGCCTGTCCATCCACCTAACAAGGAATCTAGGTCTATGGACAGGTACGGGAAGCGGATGTTCTCGCCAGCGACCTTTGCAATGCGTTCGCTGAACTACCTATGCCATTTTACTCGTCTTCAAAGAGACTTGATCAAAGAAGCGAGTGACATGTTGAAGGATCCTACAGCTGCGGGTTTTCAAGACAAGATGAACACTCAGCTGGCTACCCTGAACTCCATAGCTAACTCCTCCATGCGCCTCCTTTCTTATGCGGCTGATGGAGCGAGCAGGGCCACAGGGACAGGTGTGGCCTTACGCAGGCATGCCTGGATGCGGCTATGCAACTGCATGGACCCTTTAAAACGCCGCTTCACTAATTCCCCGTTTGATGGATCATCGCTTTTTGGTCCTCAAGTGAAAGAAACCTTGACTAGGTGCGAGACGGATGGCAAGACTCTTTCTGCCGTCGGAGTCCGTTTTTCTACTCCTTCTAGGCCTTACCCCAAAGGCCAGAAAAGTGGGAAAATGTGGTTCCGCAAACAATCTCAAGGGACTTCGCCTGACGACAGAGTCGGTTCCCGCCAGAGGCAGAGGGGGAACAACAATGGTAGACGCCGCCCTAGAGGCAGGGGGATCCGCAGAACCAGGGCAATCGAGAAACTTTCTCCGATAAGCCCTTTCAGCATCCCTGAGGTGTTGCCCGACTGCCCACCTTCGGAGGCAGTCGGGGGAAGATTGTCACTGTACCCAGAAGCCTGGCTATCCCTAACTCAAGACAAGTGGGTACAGTCCATCATTTCAAGGCTATTCCATTCCCTTCGTCGCATTCCAAACCGATCAAAAATCCCTTCCAGATGTTCCACCGCTCAAAGGGATCTTGCAGCTTTGGAAATTTCAAAGCTGCTTGCAAAAGAGCTATTCAGCCAGTTCCAGCAGACCAGCAAGGATCCGGAATCTACTCCAGGTTCTTTTAGTTCCAAAGAAAACATGGGACTGGAGACCAATTTTGGATCTCAGTATCTTGAACAAGTCGGTCAAGAAAACAAGATTTCGGATGGTCACGCTACAGTCCATCCTTCCCTATTGGGAAGAAAAACTGGATGTGCTCTATAGACCTTCAGGATGCGTACTATCATATAAAATGAACAGACGCTCCAGAAGATTCCTCCGCTTCAGGCTAGGAACCAGTCATTTTCAATTCAGAGCCCTGCCCTTTGGACTCACCACTGCCCCGGTGTTTACCAAATGCATGGCAGTGGTAGCTTCTCACCTGAGACGTCAAGGATTCCAGGTGTTTCCATATTTAGACGACTGGCTCCTCACAGCTCCCACCAAGCATCTTCTTCTAATGGCCAGGGATTACACCTTTCGCATTTGTCAAAACTTAGGCATTTCAATAAATTGCGAAAAGTCTGTTTTGTCGCCTTGTCGTGCTATTACCTTCATAGGCGCAATTCTAGACACAGTCAACATGTCTGCGAGGCTAACAGATCAGAGAATAACAGACATACACAAACTAGTTTCGCTCCTCTTCAGCAGCAACAGAGTCAAAGCCAGGTTAGTTCTGAAAGTTTTGGGAATTATGGCGGCTGCCATACCTCTTCTGCCATTAACCAGATTCCACATGAGAATCCTTCAATGGATGCTCTTCACACAATGGTCATACCAGCAACTTCCGATGTCCCACACCATTATGATTACGCAAACATGCAGGAATCATCTTCTGTGGTGGATGTCTTCCCCTCAGCTCTACTTGGGAAGACCCTTTGTTCCTCCCCCTCCGGTTGCTACTCTGACAACGGACGCCTCCCTGATCGGGTGGGGGGGGCATTATCAGGGCAGAACTGTCCAGGGCACATGGCAACCAGATGAATGCCACTTGCACATAAATGTTCTAGAGATGAGAGCAGTGCTTTTAGCGCTGCAAGCCCTTCAAGACTCTCTTCCCTTGGGAACGATAGCAATCCAGACAGACAATATGTCTGTAGTGTGTTATATCAACAAACAAGGTGGAACCAGGTCCTATCCCCTATGTCGAGAAGCACTCAGACTGTGGCAATGGGTGATTTCTTCTCGGCGGTTTCTGATAGCAACGCACATCCCCGGGAAGTCCAATCAAATCGCGGACAAGTTGAGCAGAGCTATCCTCATGCCTCACGAGTGGTCTCTGAAAGATTCTATTGTGAGAAAAATTTTTCTCAAGTGGGGTCAGCCTTGCTGCGACCTTTTTGCTACTCCCCAAAACAGCAAGTGCAAAGACTTTTTCACCCTATTCCCGCTACCAGGCCAGCCCAGCAGAGACGCTGTAGTCCACGTTTGGCCCCGGGGACTTCTGTATGCATTTCCTCCCTTCCCACTAATCTCTCAAGTGATACAGAAAGCTATCGCTCAGAAGGCCTTCTTGATCCTCATTGCTCCTTACTGGCCTCGACAGGTTTGGTTCCCCTTTCTGCATCATTTTCTGTTGGAGCAACCTTGGCATCTGGACCTAGTTCCAGATCTCTTGATCCATCAGTCGGGTCAGTATCATCGCTCCCTCCCCTCTCTGAACCTCACTGCTTGGTTCCTCCAATTCCAACCTTAGCCAGGCTTCCTCAAATATCTCACGCTGTTCGAGATATTTTGATAGCTTCCCATAAATCTTCCACTCGAAAGATTTATCTGAGTAAGTGGAAACGTTTCGCCTATTGGGCTCAAGGAAGGGACATAGATCCTTTCACGGCTTCCATCCAAATAGTCCTTGATTTTCTAGCTGAACTCTTCCATGCAGGTTCATCTCCTTCTACTCTTAAGGTTCAGTTGGCAGCTATTTCTAACTTTCATGTGGGCGTCTCAGAATCTGCCATAATGTCCCACAAGCTTTGCAAAGCCTTTTTGAAGGGAGTTTTTCTACTCAGACCTCCTATAAGAAATCCTCCTCCTCCTTGGGACCTAAATTTAGTTCTCAGTTCCTTGATTCTCCCCCCTTTCGAACCTGCAGCTTCCTGTTCGTTAAAATTGCTATCATGGAAAACTCTCTTTCTGGTAGCTATTACTTCAGCTAGAAGAGTTTCAGAACTTCATGCACTCAGCTGTCGACCTCCTTATCTGTTGTTCCATAAGGACAGGGTATCCTTGAACCAATCCGTCCTTTTTACCTAAAATAGCCTCGGCGTCTAACCTAAATCAAAGCATTGACCTCCCTGTGTTTTTTCCAGAATATTCTAATGGGTCTGAACAAAAATTGCATTGGCTAGATGTTCATCGTCAGTTAAGGTACTACTTGGATAGAACCAAACAATTCAGAAAATCTGACCAGCTGTTTGTCTCTTATGCAGAAGGCAGAAAGGGACTTTCTGTTTCTAAGGTATCACTATCTAGATGGCTGACATCTCTAATTTCCATTGTCTATGAAATACGACACCAAAAGCAACCTAACAAACCTAAAGCCCATTCCACCAGAGCTTTGGCTACTTCTATAGCCTTCCAAGACAGACTGCCTATAGACACCATTTGTGCAGCAGCTACTTGGGCTACTCCTCACACTTTCATTTCACATTATAAGTTGGATTTAGCTTCTAGGCATAGGGCTAATTTTGGATCCACTGTGCTCAAGAGTCTGTTCCGTTAGGCCACCCGGGACAAGGTGCTAGGGACGTGGTCCCATCCAGCAAGAATGAAGGCGAGATAGACAACTTAACATATAGAAGTTATGTTCTTACCATAACGTTTCATGTTAGTTGTCTTCTTCTCGCCTTCTTCTTGCGTCCCACCCTCCTTCCCCCTGGCCTGGACAGACCTAGAGGAGTTTGATTGTGACCTCTCTTTCTACCACCTCTTTATTATAGGTATATGCTCTGCTGTGCATATTTTTCCTGGATCAGGCTGTAGGTCACCCTTCTCTTCTCCCTTATTATAGAGGTGGACTTAGTTTACATTTATTCTGCTACTATTATTAGCTGGGCCTAGCTCACAAACGAGATCTGAGGTAACTCACGCCTAGCATTGTGGGATATAAGGGGAGCCTCGAGCCGGTGGAACCAACTCTCGAGCTTTTAGAGTGGCCGAGTCGGAGCCGAGGTCGGCTCCGAACCCATCCAGCAAGAAGAAGGTGAGAAAAAGACAACTAACATGGAACGTTATGGTAAGAACATAACTTCTATTTTTTTTTCCTGGGGGAAAAAAATCGCTGTTCTAAGCCTTCGATGGTTTTGCACTTCAAGGTTAGAAGTTCGAACATATGGTGTTCAAACTTCTGCCGTTTCGTCGAAGTGATATAGACCTGCTGTCATGACTTAAGGAAACCTCACGTAGTTTGTACTGTTATGATGGCTTGATAGCTGGCAACTTAATTTAACTGACATTGATTCTTCCTTGATATCAACAAATGCCTTTGTTAATGTCTGAAACTTTCTGACCAGATGTTTTTCTTTTCCTCCAGGTAGAAAAAATTCGCCAAGTGAAGGCCAAATCCCTTTATCTCCAAGTCGAAAAATTGCGTCAGAATCTGAACAAGATTGACAGCACAATCAGTACTGTTCAACAGGTCCTGGAGGAAGGGCGGAATGTTGATATTCTCCTTGCACGGGACCGTATGCTTGCTCAAATTCAGGAGCTGAAGAATCTCAGAGGTTTTCTTCAACCCCAAGAGGATGATCGCATCATGTTTACTCCACCAGACCAAGCATTGTATCTTGCAATCAAATCTATGGGATTAGTTTGCAGTGGAGCTTTTGCTCCTTTGACCAAAGCTTCTGGGGAGGGCCTTAAGCGTGCCCTGCAGGGAAAGATTGCCTCATTTACTGTAATTGGATATGACCATGATGGTGAGCCACGCCTTTCAGGAGGAGATTTAGTAACTGTGGTTGTGATGGGACCAGATGGAAACTTGTTTGGTGCAGATGTAATTGATCAGCAGAATGGAACCTATATAGTCAGCTACCGTCCACAGCTGGAGGGAGAACATCTAATCTCAGTCATGATTTGCAGTCAGCATATAGAGAATAGCCCATTCAAAATCATTGTAAAATCAGGGCGTAGTTATGTTGGTATTGGACTTCCAGTGCTCACCTTTGGTGGTGAAGGAGATAGTGATGGGAAGCTGTGTCGCCCATGGGGAGTGTGTGTCGATAAAGAAGGCTATATCATTGTTGCAGACCGAAGTAATAATCGCATTCAGATATTTAAGCCTTGTGGTACTTTCCATTTCAAGTTTGGTGCCCTGGGATCCCGGCCAGGTCAGTTTGATCGCCCTGCAGGTGTAGCATGTGACAGCTCACGGAGAATTATTGTTGCAGACAAGGACAATCATCGCATCCAAGTGTTCAATTTTGATGGGCAGTTTATCTTGAAATTTGGGGAGAAAGGAACTAAGAATGGACAGTTCAACTACCCATGGGATGTTGCAGTCAACTCAGAAGGGAAAATTCTTGTTTCAGATACCAGAAACCATCGTATTCAGCTGTTTGGTCCTGATGGGGTGTTTCTTAACAAGTATGGCTTTGAAGGGGCACTCTGGAAGCACTTTGATTCACCAAGAGGTGTAGCATTTAACCATGATGGTCACCTAGTGGTTACTGATTTCAACAACCATCGTCTCTTAGTTATCCATCCTGATTGTCAGTCGGCACGCTTTTTGGGGTCTGAAGGCACAAATAATGGCCAGTTTCTTCGGCCACAAGGAGTGGCTGTAGATCAAGAGGGGCGCATCATTGTAGCTGACTCTCGGAATCATCGTGTGCAAATATTTGAGCCAAATGGCAATTTTGTATTCAAGTTTGGAACTCAGGGAAATGGCTTTGGGCAGATGGATCGCCCCTCAGGGATAGCTGTGACCCCTGATGGACTGATAGTTGTTGTTGATTTTGGAAACAATCGGCTTCTCATTTTCTAACTTCAGGCTGTCCTTTTGGAACAAAAATAACACAAACAAAAAAATCATCTCAGGGAAATTCTTAAAAGAAAAAAATTTTGAAACACTGCTCAACACCTACCTCACCTTTTTGTCATTTGTTTTCACATTATGAATGTACTTGTATGTTGCGCAGGGATGTAGTCCATGAAGTTAAATTATATCTACCTCATAGCTTTAGAAAAACGACCAAAAACGAAGTGTGGCTTCTCAGTGCTTCCCTTCTCACGGGACAGCAGGCACAATATGACTTTAGCTGTGCACATTAAGTATTGTAGTATCTATGTGAAATTACAAAGATTTGGCCAAAAGGCCCTGGGTTGATACTTATATAAATATATATAAATGTATATGAAACTATATATAAATCTATGAATACATTTTGTTGTGTAGGCTTTAATATAGTAACGTATTTATAAATGTTTTAAACTGTGGTCTTTGATGGCTGCTTTAGGAAGGTGCTCCTTCCTATTCTCTATCAGGCTTAGGCTCTTGATTCTTTGTCATCGGAAATATATGTTGGTGAGACCTTTAGAAGGGTACCTTGAGCCCTGTATAAATAGTTATGGTGCTGGTACTTATCTGAGGAAAATTCCCTCATTTTTGCCACCACCATCAAGTGTTCATACCCTTTACTCTGCTTGTTCGCATAACTGGAGGCATCTTGAAAAGTATTTCAGTGCATAATATGCTTATAGAGTGGAGAGTGGTGTTTTTTTTTCTGGTGCTCTACTGCCTGTGAAGATAAACAGGTAATGCTAAAATTACATCTCTGGCTGCAGAAAACACTGCTGTATCTGTAATGTTCATTCACATGCAGCATTGACTGTTTCTGTTAGGTGTACTTTTTACAATTTTTTTTTTTTACTAGGCTTTATAGCATAGTGTCCGTAGTACCTCTTGTTCTCAGGATTGTCATTCCACATTTGAGTGCTTGACTTGGGCTCTAACTCCTTGTAAGCACAGTTCAAGATTGTGCTGCCACAGTGAGGCTGAGTGGGGTTAGTGTGTGCTTTCATTTTAATGATGACCAACCTTCTACTCTTTCCCCATGTAATTACCCTATGCTTAATTAGAGCAGACCAACTGTTCAGTTGGTTTGCATGTCAAGATGCCTCTAAGGTACTATTTGTTTGTTACTCATTTTAACAGTTTCTTTTGATTGCAGATGGGGCTCTGTCTGTGTTAAATTTACAGTTATTTCTTTGCGACCTGATATGAACCAAAACCAGTGTTTTTTTTTCCTATATGTGGCTGCTAAACACTTCCACCTGTCATTTTAACTGTGTGACAGGCCTTCACACTTGAGTCAAGTACAGGTTAGAAAACTTAAAATGTCACCATAGTTGTGTATGTTTTCCACACTTCTTATATTTTGGAGTAGAACAAGTAATTTTTATAGGCACATCCATTGCAACAAACCTTGTCAGTATTTTCCCTAGTGTAATAGCACAGAAAGTGCCAGATCAGAAAGCATGCCTATCTGTTTAGATGCTGAAAATTTGTCATTTCCTAAAATTTTGCTGCATGCCCTTTTCTTTTTAGAATGTTTATAAGGTTACTGTATCGATTTCTTTTAAACCGTATGGCGTGCACGCAACTTATAAAAACTCAGATTAGATCCAGTCATTAAGCAGTAAACACCAAAGATAAGTCGGCTGCTTTTAATTGTTGCACACATTTCAGCAGTAGTTAAAGATCACAGGGGTTAAATGTTCTGGCTTTATTTTAAATGGTTTCACTCTTCAGGTTATTAAAAAAAACTTTCTAGACAGTATGTTATTTTGGCAGCAGTGTACCACATTGTGAGGACTATGCAAAATTCACAGATATCATGCAGTGCACAGTCTTAAAGTTAGAATATGGCTTAGATTTAAAATTTTATATGCAGCACTAAAACAGGACTTGTCATTTTGATCTGATATAAAATTTAGGTATGTCATAGTGTTAAATGTATGTTTTATATAAGTTTTATTTGGAATGTCCCTCCTTATTACATGCAAAACAAGTAGACAGACAACAAGCATTTGAATACAGCACACCGCAAATTCTTGTTAAGATAAACAGATAAGGCATGCTCCACATCCCAGTATTTGTTAAAAAATGTTTGTATCATTTCTAAGTGCTGAATGGGAACGTAGGCTTTCATTACTAAATTGCCAGTAGAAGCTGGTAGTTTAGCTCATAGGGTTAAGGCTGTGAGCTGCTGGCAAGTTTCTCTTTCTCCTGTCTTGCATTTCATTCCTTCTGACCGCACAAGGGCTGTCATTCAAGCAGTCATCAAGGTTATCCTTAGACCTTGTGTGTGTTGCCATGTGGTAAGCTGAAGGTTCATAGATTTTCACACCACAGCCCTCATGAATCCTGTATGCTTTCTTGCCCAAGACAAAATGCAGCTTCTTTGTTAAGGAGAAGCTTGCAGGTGCTCACAAAATGTTTCTGCTTTATGTCACAATGTTAGCCTCTGCCAGGTATCCATTAACCAGCAGGTCAAGCCGCATCCCCTCCTCCCAGGAAAGGTACACCAGACTAGTATTGACCACTCACGACCACCAAGCCCAGCAGACTCCATCTTTGCCCATACTGCTACAGAATTAAGGTTAAGCTTGGTACAGTCAGAGCTTTGTCCTTCTGTACCCTGGAGATGGCAGCCCATTGTAGTCTTTCCCTAAGCATCTGGGACAGTTTCTTATGCATGTTCTCCACTGCTAACATTCACTGGTTCAAGTAGTGTCCCTGTTCAGTTAACACACTAGCAAGAAAAGCTATTAAACTGATGAGTCTTATTAAAATTGTGTTTTTACATAAAAGTAAATTGAGCTTAGCACAAGTTTATTATTTGTGTTTATTTGTACAGTGTAGTCTTGTTTGCATGCAGAAGGATGAAGTGATACAGATTTTTGGAAAGAAACCAGGGAAGTTCTTAAGTATGTAATGCTGTTCTTTGCAGTCTACATAATACTTGGACACACATTTAGATGTAGACCTGAACAGAATTGATAAATGTAAATTTGAAACAAAATTGATGGTATTATATATATATATATATATATATATATATATATATATATATATATATATATATATATTCAAAAAGACAAATATAATTCAGTATTCATATTTTCCCACATGGACAGTAAACTTTTTTTCATTGCCTTTTTGGCAATTTTGCATTTAACTGTTAGGTGTTTTTTGTGGGCCTTAGTTGTAGTGCTTCTCTTTTGTGTTAGGCTCACGTGTAGTCATTGCTGTTGAACAAGCTAAGTTGGCAGTTGAGAAGAATGTTGATAACAAGTGTAGTGTACTGTTTAATTTTCTAAATGCAGTTTACAAACTGTGCATCGTTTGTGCTTAACCTAAAGATCATCTTTCTTTAGTTTTATTCAGTATTTCATAGGTTCACAGGCAAATACTAGGCTACCTGCCCAAAAGAGCCATTTTAAGCCTAGCCAATAAATAACCTGAGGTTATAATCAAACCCTGTATCTTGTCATTATGAGGTGAAGACCTTAATCATTATACCAAACCCATCCCCACCCCCAAAATGTAGGCTGAGGAAGTCAAACCCTGTACCATAGGAACTGCAGCTCATAGCCTTAACCCTCTGCACCAACTGCCATTTGACAGACTAGCATGTTTGGCTGTATGTGTGTATGCATGTGTACACCTAAGAACGTGTGTGGTATTCTGACCAGCTACACTGGATTGTTGTATAACCAGTATTTGGTGGTAGTCAAAAAATATTTTTTACTTTATCTGCCCCAAAATGTCATTACTTGTTAACTTGCCTGAGCTGCATGTCCCCTTAATAGGGGGCCTGTATTTTACTTCCTGTTAAATTGTATCCAATGTCCTGAAAGTTAAAAAAAATGTTCTTGTAGTACTTGAGTCTGCTGTGCCCAGTCCTGTTAGCAACCCCTTCCTTAACCTTATGACAGGAAGCTAGTACGCACAATGTGTTCTGTTGCATTTGCTGATAGTCACCTTCTTAACGTAAAGATATTTAGCCACATAGCTTTGCCAAAAATATTCTCTCATAAAAAGCCTTGGAATTATTTTATAGGTTTCTGTGTGTGTGTTTAGTGGCTATGGAGAAAATGGCTTTGAAGACAAATAGTGAAATTTGCAGATATATTTGTGTGTGAGACAGCTGGGTGGTGAATACCACATGGAAGGAGGATGATTGGATGTATGTTTAAATTGTTGTAATAATGATAAATCAAGGATAGGTTATGAATCTGTGTGTGCATGCGTCTGTATGCTTTTAACTATTTGTCGATAGGTAATGCATGATGTATAGTTTGTGCTGTGACTGGTACTGAAGATGATTAGAGAACAAGTAATGCGCATGTGTACCCATTTAGCAGATGGTAGCTTTGTAGAGTACTGAAAATGCTTATTTGTACCTGTCAAAAATCTGTTCAGGAGAAAATGGCATGATATTTGTATAAGGCTGCCATTTTGATTGCATGCACACACAGTACCTCTTTCTTTTTTAAATTGTGCAATTTCTAAGTTAGTTTTTGTTTGATAAAATTATGCTGTATGATTTAGGACTTTTGCCGTAAATGCAGTAAACGTGGTCACCTTCGTGAACAGCTAATGAGTTGTAGCAGTAAAATAAGCTGCTTTATCCTTACCTTTCATCTGTCCAATGGTAGTTCCTTTTTTCAGACAGTGCATATGGTTTTCTTAGTGCATGACCACATTGGTTTCATACTGCACTGACTCTGATATTTATAATTCACATAATTACCTATAAAAGCAAGATTTCCCTTTGTCATCTTCACTTCCCTTTGCTGCTTGTAACTGTTGGTTTTATCTTCAGTTTCATTTTGCAAGCAGTTGATTTTGGTCACTTTTTCTTACTTTCTTGAATTGGTAGGGTCTCCATTAGATTTCTGCCCGGTTACATGCTTATAGGAAAGTTGTTGTTTTTTTCAGGGATAATGTTAGCCCCACTGAAGTCTGTCATAAGTATGTTTGTGTTTGGAAAGAAGCTCCTAAGGATTTTCATGATAACCATTTAAAATGCCAGGTCTCATAATGCTGAGTCCAGAAATGTGGAGACTGAAAATCTGTACTTGTGTATAATAAGTCCAAGACTAATTTCTTGGAGTATTTCCTTTTTCAAAGGTGTGGCGATCTCAGAGTTGTTATATACAAGTTGGGGGAATGGGGATGCCCCTGCAAAAAAATAAATAAAGTTTAAAGGAGAAGAATAATATACTCCTGTATTTTCAGTCTTTTTCTAGTGTTTCGGGGCTCAGCATTGTGAGTCCCGACATTTCAATAGGGAGCTGATTTCACAGTATGTTTTCTGTTTGGGGCAGCTTGCAACATGAATCATTATGAGCAGTGTCTGAGAAAATATTAACAGTGTGACTAAGGCTGAATATTTTAAAGCTCTGGAAGCATTACTACTGAAGAAGAAATTGTACCTTGGAAAGAACCTTGGAGGTCAGTTTGGAAGAAACTGCCATCCCTCTCCCTAAGGAGTACTTCTCAGTTGATTGCCCATGCAGGAGGAATGACACTGAGCAAAGCTTTTAGAGATCAGGTGTAAAGGCGCAAAAGAAATGGTGATCTTCAAAGTACTGTTTGACATTACTGAAGACTGTGAGCCTTTATCAATAGTATTCCAGGGTAGGAAGGTCAAAGAAGGATTTCCATACGTCTGAAGATACTGACATTTGCCCCTCCATCACAGATTGTTCAGCTGTAGCCTTCATTAGACGGTTGCATGCTAGAAGACGAATATTCCAATGCAGTTGCTAAAGTTAGGGTGTAGGCTTTTGTCATGTACTGCGCTCTTTCAACAAACTTACAGAACACTTAAAGTAGTCATGTAGGCAGAGTGACAGGACATTTACAGCCAAGAGAAAAGTCATCTACCCTCCAAGGTACAGAGACAATTCACTCTTGAATTCACAAACCATTGCAAATGGATCAGTCTTCATGTCCTTAGTTTCCTGTCCCAAGGATATTACTTTGAGACAGTCAGTTTTATGAAGGGAGTACATCAGCTTGGAAAAAAAATAGGAAAAGTCATTGAATTCATTGAAGGCAGCAACCTTAGCCATATGCTGCTTCTCCACACCCCTTGTTTCAGCTTTTAAAGATGTGAGTAAACATCTCAGAACACTGCCACGCACGTGCCATTTCCAAAGAGTGCTGGTATACAGGATCTCTGTGGACACACCAAACCACCATGAAAGTTAAAAGTCTCAAGAAATCTCAAAGTAAGACATTAGCTTGCATCATTCTTCCCTAGGACAAATGATTAAAGGCAGTGTAGAGTTTTTGGGTGGAGGAGGTTTAGTTGTTTCTCTGTTCTATCCATCCAGTCATGTCCTTTAAATTTCTAATGTGCATGGTTAAAGGAGCAATTGTGTTCAATCAAGTTAGTGGCAATGTAATGTATCCCAAAAAAAAAGTAATAAGTGATTAAAATAATACAGGTGATAACATTAAAACTTACTGATTCTCTCCAAAAATAAACAGTTTTTTATATTCATCACATATTTCTTTATATTAAGTTTTCTTCACCCTGTTTATCACATCATTCTGTACAGCATATATAATTTAACAAAAATAATCTGTAAATGGCAAAAATTCTTAACTTGATGCTTAAGAAATGTGCAGTTTGAAAAGGGCTTTATGCTAATTTCATTCAAGCCAGAATATTGTGCCGCATTAAGAATGACTAGTCAGTTCTACTCCTTTATTTCTGAAATAGTATCTACATCACCACTCCTCAGAGGAATGTAACAATTAGTTACTGAATGTGTAAATGTAGTAGTCTCTGCAGTTAAAAGCAGGTAAAGCCACTTTTGCAGTACATGCACCTTTTTTAGCACTATTATTTTGTATTTTTGTATTACATCCACTTTTGGGAAAAAAATATATATATATGTGTGTGTGTATATATATATATATATATATATATATATATATATATATATATATATGTGTGTGTGCATATAATTAGTTTCTTGCCCTTCTAGGCATACTTGGGAGATTCCCCAAAACTGTCTATCAAGTCTATACTAGCAGCTGATGTTCTCTAGCTGTTCAAAATTACGTATTTTGTAACCTGACTGTTCTGATTATACCTTAGTCAAAAATTACGCACACAGAACATTCTGTTGCATTTCTGTGTTTTGTATAGTATGAGCATAAAAATAATATACATATATACCTTGAAGATGATGATGTGAGCTGGCTTGCTTCAGAGCTTCAAGAAAATGTTTACCATAACCTCTTTCAGAGAACTGTTGTCTTAACTATATAAACATAGTGCTAAACGCTTCTTGATCAGTAGATAATGTGATTTCAGCACAATCGTCTTTATATAACCGCAATTCCTACTGTTTGAATGGCGAAGGAATTCTTTTAAGCTTCCTTTTTAAAGCAGATGTCTTGATTGCATTACTATGTACATCCTTAAAACTGTGCACAACAGCAGTAATGGTCCACAAGCAAGCTCCGCTGAGATCACAACCCTACATGGGTGATATTAAGGTGTTTCCAACTGATAGCCCTATCAGTGCAATACTTGGTTTTGTAACCCTTTCAAGGAGCAGCGTTCTGAATTGAGTAGGAGTGGCAAGATGGACCGTGGGATAAAGAAGTTATTTCAGCCAGACCACTCCCCTCTCCATCAGTTCTTCAGAAACTTAGCTTGTACCAGGATGTTGTTTTTGTTAAGAGGAAGGAGTCATTGTAGTAGTCCTGACCTTGCTGTATACCCCTTTCATTTCTCCTGTGTATAATAAAAGTGGTGCTTTATGGCAATGTCCTTCCTCCCTCTACCAAGATATCTGTCCACTGGGGGTGGGAGTTTTCTATGCCTGAAAATGAATTTTACTATTAATATCACAGGCTTATTTTGTAGAACTTTTAAGTAAAATGTTACTAGAGGCACTGGATTATTTATTGATCCAGCTCATGTTATTGTTTCAGGGGTTATTAGTAAAGGAAGCTTTACAACAAATACCATGCAAAAAGAGAAGCAAGAAGAGGTTGTTTTCCATATTCTTAAGATATTTATCCAAGTCTTTACTAGTCTGTTCTCCCAGACTATGCACTTCCCAGGTTTCAGGGCCTGAGACACTTGCTGTTCCAGGAAAGTATGCTGTTTCATAGAGACAGCAATCCAGTAGTATGTTATATAAACAAGGAAGGGATCACTTACACACTTGCCACTTGTGCTGGGGAAGTAATGATGCTTTGGGAATGGTTGACAAAAGTATTTCTGTTCAGACTATCATTGAAGCTGACTGCTCTGGCTGACAACCCTCAATGTGTGGACCTGTGTGTCTCTTCTGAGTGAAGTTGACAAGCAGATCATTCAACATCCACCATTGGGACACCACCAAAATGGTTATTTTTGCATTGTAAGCCACTGCTCAGGCACCACTGTTTTGTTCCAGGGCATCATTCCTGAAGCGCAACTGCATTCTCCTGCTTTTGGTTGAACAGCGTACTGCAGATGTTTTTCCTCCTTTTCATCTGATTCTGATGGTACTACTAAATGCTATACTGGAATTTGCTTAGCTGATGTTAGTTGCTGAAAGAGCCTAGACAGTCCTGTGTTTCTACATTCACCAAATACTACAAACCAAATAGTCTCAGTATTATAACATGGTTTGAAAGGACAGTCTTACAGAGCATTCCATCTTTTTTCACCAAGGAGCAAACTGAACTGCCCAATTAAAACATACAAACCAATTTTAGTACCTGAAAAACAAAGATTGTAAATGTTTATTGACAAGAGGATGTCTAGTACTTCAGTTATAAACAACCTTCTATTGAGTGAAATGAGTTAGATCCGGACAGATATGTATAATAAACTTTGTGTTACTCAATGGTTCCAGTGCTGCTGTTCTCAAAAGTAGTTAGTATGTTCTTATGTAGTTGTGCAGTAAATCCTGCATCAGACATTGAGTGTCAGTTTATAACATAGAAAATACACAGTGAGGGAGCAAAATGAACACTCCCCCTTCCACTTAATACTTATTCCTCCTCATGCACAACAGATGAATAAATAAGTATCTACTGCCCTATTGCTGATCTTGGAGATGCATTGGTGTATGTTGTCATTCTTCTGTGAATATTTATTTGTTGTTTTCCCATTCTACTCTCCCATCCTTCATGTCTGCTCATACCATTTGTCTTCCCTCCCTCTCCCCCTTCCTACAGTCTACTTTGTCTTCCTCGTTTTCCATTGCCACTCTGCCATCATTTACGTTCTCCTCTTTTCCCACTGCCCTTCTCTTCTTATAACAACTTTCACATTTCCTCCCCATGTCGTCTAAGGCTAACTACACAGTTGTCTGACTGTGCCTTTCCCACCCCATAACAGTAGTGCAGTTTTCTGGAGAGTAAATGAAGTATATCCCAACTGAACAGTTTTGCTCTGAAGTACTGAATTTTAAAGAACCATCTAGTATGTAATGTTGATGAAGAATACTAACATACACAAAATTGTTAAGTAGTTAATGGAGAATTATAACAATCTGATTCATTTACTCAGTTGTATTTATAAATACTTGAGTAGCATCCTTACACCTCTGAAATCTGGAGACTGTACGTATTTTAACATTGCCAAGGGGCTTGTTTACAGCAAACACCCCTGCTGTTGTATTACTTCTCAGTCTGAAGCTACTCAGTTTCAGAGAAATAAGTTTGGTTTTAGTAGAAAAACAAGTGTTTCCTTTTTTCAAGGTAGTGTGACCTCTAATTTGAAATGTATTAGGAGCTAGTTTGTAGTGGCACAGTGGGCCTCCTAATTTATAAAAAATATTTAGCAAAGCTTGTTAAGTAAAATAACGTGGTACAGACTAGCAATCAAGTTGTGTTTTAATGAGCTGTTTATATCAGTACCTTTATTACCATTAAAGTATACACACATACATTTTCTTTTTTATATGAATGTGTGATATACCTTCCTTTTACCATTTTTTTCTGTTTCAACTTTATATATTAGACATTTTTTTTATTTTTGATCTTTATGATTCTGTCTTAAAATTTCATATTTCAAAGCAGAAAACTTATGAACACCTCCTTATCCTGCCTATCATCTCCCCTACTGTCACATTCTCTGCTCTTCACCCCAATTTGAAGTCTGCACTTGAATTGCCTATCCCTCTCCTTCCTTGTCAAGGAAGGTACTTTTGAGAGCATTACCTTACTCCCCCAAATACCTTCACACAACTACTTTAGGTTGTTTTACATTTGTTAATCAGGTCAGTGAACTGGTCTGAAGACTTTTCAGCCACAGCCAGATCCCTAACCTGTAAACATCATGAATACAGAGAAAAATAACAAAGCAATTAATTCAAGTACAAAATCAGAAGTACTTCAAGAATACAGAGAGGGTACAACTGAGAAAGTCAACAAAAGAATCAGAAAATCAGTATATGCACAAATGCCTGTGATGGCAGTATTTCCTGAAGTGAACGCAGCATAGCTGAGATTAGCTTGCAGTGTAGCAGCCAAGGGTGCCAAAGAGATGAAGCAGCATAGATTGTATAGCTTATGAGGACTGCATTATGAATCCTCTCAACCATGATGAACCTGAAAAGCTATGAACAAAAGCAGAATTATAACGAAAACTAACTCAGAAGAAGCTAGAGAGGAGATCAGTGGACATATAGACCAATGGCAAAAGTAGAAGATTAACATTATCACATAACACATAAAGTAGTAGTAAGTTGAACTTGTGGGTATAAGAAATTACCTTATATAGCAAACTATGGCAGCGGATGGTGAGAAAAGGTGTGTTTAAGAGAATTGTTGGTGAGAAAAGGTGTGTTTAAGAGAATTGTTGGTGTATGGTAGATGGGGGGAGCCCTCCTATATAAGTGTTGCCAGTATAGATTACTGATGATATGTTGGGGTGAGTGTGGGATGTAACTGTTAAAGACCATGCCACTTTCTATATCTTATCCTAAGGTAGTTATATGTAGTGTATATACTTAAGAAAGTAAATATATATGGTCATAGTCAGAGGCACCAAGTGAAAATGGAAGAGGAAACTAACTTATCTATAGTCAAGGTGCAACTAACATATTTCTGTAAAGCCATCACTTTCCGTCTTCTTTGTTCAAATGTTTTTAATTATTTCTTGAAGACTGAAATTGTTAATATTTTTATATCATTTGGAATTATTGAAATTAATCATAAGCTGTATCCTCATCATTTTGTATAGTCATGTGTATTTAAGTATTGACATGTCTACTATGGTTTATGGTTGTATATATTTTTCCAGTATGCTTGGCTGGCTTCATGATTTTTGCTTTGTGCTTTAAGGTTGTCGTTTGTGGAGTGAGTTTTTATATTGAAATGGTATGTTGCCAGAATCATTCATTGTCCATGGTGGGTGGAGGGGACTACATTCTGAAAGCTGGATTACAGGTTGATATACAATTCCAAAAGACTTGGTTACACCCCTACTACTTATACTTGTTAGCCCCATCTGTAAGGTCACTAAGGTCTTACGTAGACCACTTAATATAAGTGTACCTACTCTTTTACACCCAGCTCGATCACTATTAGGTCTGTCCTGGTGAGGGTTATGCTTGGGGCTGTTTCTAACTTTATAAAAGTCCTTGTTCCCCCTGCTCTTCCCCGCCAGATTCCTCTAGTGGTTTTGTCCACCATATTTGCACCCCCCATGCATCCTGCAGGCCTGCTCCTCCCATAACATTCCCCTGTACTCATATGCCTGTCTTCTTGTTGTGTATTACTCATTCTCCAGACTGTCAGTTTCCTCTGCCTTCCTCTTACTTTCCTTCTGGGTAAGTGCCGTGCCGTGCCTAGCCTTCCCTTCCCTTCCCTGTCTATATGCATCCTTCCTGAATTCTGCCGTTGCCTCCTGACAGAATACATCTGGTTTTGCCTTCTGTCTTTCACATTTGTCACCTTTGTGTATCCATGTCTATTTAAGCTTCCTGTTACTGAAACTCCTTAGTTTCCCACGTTCCCTCTTTCTTCCACACGCATTTCCACCATTTCTCTTGATTCTGCTGTCCTCCTCTTCTGTTACTGTTCTACTTGTCTGTAGCCATTTGACTACCTATGCCAATATCCTATTGTTTTTTACCTCTCCCTTGCCTATCTTCCCCACTGTGGCTTATCTGCTGTCCACCTCTCCAATCCTATTCTGCTTTTACTTATTTGACTACCCAATAATGCTGACCTGGATAGCTCACATATTCTTCACCAAAGGTCCCTCCAGGGCCACACCAACATCCAAACCAAAAGTGAACAACCCCGCCTGTATCTTGAATAACAAACCGACCTCTCTCCTTCCTCCTGTCCTACAACCTGCCCTGATGCCTTCCACTTGTCATATCCTTTTGCACTTCTAGATCTCTTTATTTTCCACCAATCTCACCCTATTCCTTTTATCTAAGCTTTAGTCTACCTCTCCTATACTGCCATATTTCTTCACCTTATAGATCCTGTTGTGTGAGACATTACCCTTAACAGTATGTCTTTGAAAGAGTGAGATTACTGTATATACCCTTTCTTCGTTCCCTGTTTTGTTTTTTCCATGCTGGTCTGCACTTAAGTGGTATATATGGCTTTACTTTGTGGATTTGACTACCAGTGTTTTTACCTTTATTTTCCCACTGAAAGAACTGAAATAGAAAAAAAAGTTTTTTTATTTTCACTGGTATGAGTCACTTTTGTCAAGGTAGCTGCAGTACAAAACCGGTATTGCCGACTGTTGAGAGGAACATTGATATTACTCATAAAACAGACACTTGATAAATGAAAGGCAGGAATACTGTCACTTGTTTTACTGCTATAAGAATCTGCCCCGAAAAGATCATTTTTTTATGAGCACCCCAGTCTCCCTGATTCTATAAGTGTGTATGGTGAGTAGAGCAGTGCTAATAAATTAACTGTCATGCATTAAAATGTCCCTGTAGCACAACTGCTTATGTTATTTTTGATGCAGCTCCTTGAATAATGTATATCTGTACTACCTTTTACAATAAGCTATAAAATTTTGTAGAAAAAAGAAAAAGTAAATAAATCTGCTGTGGTCTACAACTGTTAGTTAACAGTAGAATAGAAAGCGGATTGACCATCTAGCTCAATATGTAAGTTTTTCTGCTAACATACATTGTTAGTAGTACATAGGTTCATAGGTGACAGTGTAACACTATAACTTGATCAAGTGTTTAGATCTTGCAGGTGTTAACAGTAATTTAAAAATGCTGATACTTTTGATATTTTAATACTGGCTGTATCCTAAGGAGTTGCAGCATTCTCTAATTCTGCTTGGAATGTGTGATTTCATCCCAAAAGTTGTTGACATATTCAGTTTTATGTCTGTTGCAGATCATCTTGAAACTTCAATTTTGCCAGTTCATTTCACAACTCTGCCATTCTTTCTGTACCATAAGTGTTCCCAGATGCTAGTGTCCATTATTGTCCTACCACCTTATAAGTATGACACCTTCTAATGGACTCCTGTTTAGCTTAAATAGGTGTTTGTTCACTTTGCATCCCAGATTCAGAGTTTTCTGAAAGCTGTACTCATGCCATCTGTTCATTTGCTGACATCCATGGATTGTAAGTATAGTTGCTTTTCTGTGCATTGACTCTTTGTGGACTAACTGTGCAAAATCTTATACCTGCACATCAGTTTTTCTAGATTTCTTATGCACCTTGTTCGTGTGAGATTTTGTGATTTTTATCAAAGAAATCTTCCATTACAGCTTTACTGTTTAGGCTTGTGTGTCTTTGGATTAGTATGCAGTTAAACTCGTACAGATCATGTTTGGAGGGCGAATCTGCTGACCCCTCATGTTTTGAAGACCAGAATTTTATTTTTAATGTGACCTGGTTTATCTCCTTGGGATGTGCATGAATTGACAGTGTTAGTGTACAACTCCTACAGACTTGTGTCCAGTCTCCTTTAAATCCTATACATTAAGGAGGAAGATATCAGTTCCATGGCCTGCAATCCCTACCCTCACTCTTCATGGGAGTAGAGATCTGGCCTTTAGTTGCTTACTCAGAGTTGTTTTGGCAAGTTGTTTGATACTCTGGCAGCTAGCTGAATCCAGGTGAGCAATGGCACATTTGATGCTTTCTCCATGTCTACATGAATTGTATAGTACCTTAGTGAGTGATTTAAGTATGGCATGAGATTGTCTAGAGTGTGGAGTTTAGGCAGTTTCTCACGAACTTAACAGTTTATCTAGGTGTATCTACCAGTTGCTGACAACATAGCTTTTCTTGTGCTATTTTATTTATTGATCACTGTATGGGTTACATTGACTCAAGAATAACAGCTTTGTTTTGAAGCTGTCTAGAAGAAAAAAGAAGCAAAATATGCTTGGCAAGATAGCAAAATGCAACTTCTTGCTTTAACTTTTAAGCAAAGATTGTTCATCAGATATTTGTCTTTAAATTCTGGTGCTTGCTTGTCTGGAGCTGTACTTTTGGTCTCACTGTGAATAGCTGTTTGTAATGAACCTGGAGTACCAGATTCTGTGTTATGGTTGTAATATGCTGTATAACATATTACCCTCTAAGTAAGACTTATTGGGAGAAAATCAGAATTAGGAACATGTAAATTATAGTATGACTTAAAGTATGACTTCTTTGAAAAATAGGGCACTTCAGTAGTATGAGTTAATTTATTTAAATTTGGTTCCTCCTGTCTTCCCACTCACCCACCCATATAATTTGTATCCAAGAGTTTGTGGAAGACAGCATTTTTGTCCGAGTTTTAGGCTAGATATATACTTCTGTATGTCTTGCTTTTCTTTTCAGTTTTGGTTGTTAAAAGATGTGCCAAAGTTGAAGAAAAAATAAACATTTGTGGTGCCAAGTAGTTATTGTATATGTAAAAAAAAAATTGGCAGAACTGAAAGAAATGAAACAGTTTGAAGCTGTATAAAACAGAGGTACTGTACTTTTCAGTTTCATATAAGGAAAGGTAGTCTTTGTGTAGCAAATACATTTGAATGATCCATAACTGTCATAGTCATTATAGTGGAAATTGTGTGCAAGTACGTTTAAAAACTTTGCTAGCTATTTACCTCAGATAAGGAGAGAGTTCTGTTTCATTTCCAATTGATATTTTCAGTGTTACTAAAGGTGACTATGAATAATTTTGTTTTTCTTTATTTGTAAGTGAACACTGATCTTAGGAAACTGATTCTGACAGTTGAATCATTTTCATACTAATTTTGTCATTTGAATCATTTTCATACTAGCCCTGGGTATCTAGAAGTCTAGTGTATACAGCTGGCAGTGAGTGAAAAAGCAATTGATTTCTGATGAGTTTTTAAGTTGGATGCTATTTCTGAATCATTTAATGTTTGGGTGTTTTTGTTGAATCATGTCATGTGTTTGATCCTGTTGTTCCCCATAGTACCTTCTACTTTTTAGGTTACCATTCCTGTAATCAGAAATGCTGGATGCCTTACAGTATTATGCTTTACAGATCTTTCTTTTGTTTTGTATTGTGTTTTATTTACAAAGTTCTTACCTCAATAGGACCTTTAGGTCTTTACTCTTCAAGAGAAGAATGTTTTATTGTTTTATTTTAAAAATGTGCGTGCTTTAAAAGTTTTGAGTAATAAGAATCTTTAAGATTTTGGTGTTCTTTATGTAAAAAAAAAATTAAAACACTTATGTTATACCAAATGTTTTCCTTTAGGACTTCAGAATGTTGTCCTGACAGTATGATTGTAATGTTTTTTTTCCTAAGCATCTTGCAGAGAGTTATCATGGAGAAGACCCCACAGTCTTTTTCCTGGATATGATTCAGAAGTGAAGACTTATTTGGCATGTACCTGCAATTGTGATGCTTTCTGCTTTCTTTTTAAGTAAATAAGAGCATTACCAATGGGCAAGTCTTCTTAAAATTCCAAAAGACTTGCTTTTCAAATTTAGAAAATGTTTATGTAATTTTGTTATGTTTTTTTTTTCCTGTGACAAATTCATGCTACCATTCACACACAAAACCGTTAAGTGAAGGATGTTGCATTGCAAAAAGTATATATGCCCTGCTAGTTGTGCCCCAGGGGTTGTATTTTTTTCCTCTGACCATTTTGCGCTTTGGTTATTGTATTGTTAACAAAACCAAAAAAAAGTAGTGTTTATTTATTCCACTGTCTAGGAAGTAGAGAAACAACATTTTCACAGTTTCTTGGATTTTTATTTTCAAGAAGCTTGCATTAAGTAATTTATGGACTGTTGAATACATACCTCACATCTTTGCTTCTACTGTTCTGTAATTTTGAAAATGTTATATACCTCGTTGGGGTCATCGAGAATCAGTTTACGGGTTAACACGCCACTTTGGTGTATTTACATCTTTTTGCTTAACCGACAATGGTTCTAAAAGCTTTATATTGCCTGCATGGTCTTAGACCTCTTCTGAAGATTGTATTACCTTTGTGAACTCAGGTAGATTTTTTTGAAAGCTCTTCTTTTATAGAGCTTAAGTGAATGTTCCAAGTAGAGAAGTAGTTATGTTTTTTAAATCTTAAAAAAGTAGTTTGTGTGCATTTTTTTACTTTCTTGTCTCTGTAAAGGAACATTTGTGCCAAGTTGCTTCTTGCAAAATTAGTACAGATGAACCTGTTTTAACCACTTTTAGGTGTAGGTATCATCCCTTCTAGGGTGTCTTATTCTGCTGGTGATGTTGAACAGATAGTTTGTATTTACTCTGCCATGTGCATTAGACGGGTAAAAGGACAAAGCTAGCTTGTGTGCAAGATAAATGTTGCCTGTCTTAAAATGTAAGAATCATAAAGCATCAGGCATGTCGATTAAGCACAAACAGTGCGTCATCGGATGAGTTATAAAGTATAAACCCAAGTAATGTTAACCTGAGTCGTGTTAATTGCATCTGATGGACACTTGGTATGTCTTTTTGCACATATAAAATATGTTTTATTATTTATGTTTACTTAGGAAGCAAAACTTTAACACTTTTTGCATTCCATCTTTAAAATGCAAAATAACCCCCCTCTCCATTTTTAACTTCTTAACAAATTGTGTAATTTGTATGGCCATTTGTTGATTTCCTGAAAGAGTTGTATTGTCTTCTCTGGCTGCAGAAGAAAGTACTAGTTTTGTTTAAAATGGTTACATAGTCCTGTATGTGGGTGAATATAACATGCTGATCACCTGCTGTTGAGTCAGCAGATTGCTTCTAAAACTTAAAGATGTTACTGCCTGTTTAACTCTTCTGTTAATGTTTAATGTTCTTTCCTATTAAGTATCCCATTACATTGATTTTATTGTGGCTTTTTAAATCAATATGGGTTTGTGCACTATAAGTGCTGACCTGTTTGACGTCCCTTGTTCTACCACCAGACAGGAACAGAAGTATGCATGCATCATGCTGTGCCATTGTACACTTGTTTCTGATCCATTTAAAATATAAGTTAAAGCATCCTGTTTTGACTTACAAAATATTTCCTCTGTACTTACATGAAGAAGATGTTCCACTCAGGCTTCATGCATTCTGCCCTCTTCCTCTTCAAGTCTGATGGTTGAATAAAACACAAGAAGTACTATAGTTATTCAAGTTCCGCTAGTTCTCTTAAAAAAAAAAAAAAACTTGGCCTGTTTACTGTTGAATTTATGGAGTTTGCTACAAGACCAGTAATGTCATAGACAATGAGGCCTAGCACTTAGTGCAAAGAAGTGATAGAAAGCTTCTGAAGCAGAGCTGGGTACCATTCATGAGAATGATTGGAATGTTGGAGTATTGGGAAGCACAGTGGCACTGCGGATAGTGTTGTTGCCTCATATCAAGAGGTTGCCTGGTTCATTTCTCGGCTGGGATGTCTTGTATGTGGAGTCTCTGTGTCCTCCCTTTGTTCTTGTGGGTTTCTTCCCACATTCCAAAGATATGCAGTAGGTGGATTCGACACTCCAAACTAGCCATAGGTGCAAGTGTGTGGTGTGGTGTGGATGAACTACCATAGCAGGGCTAGCCACCCAGCGGTGTAAACCTCAGCGCTAGATGATTCACTGTTAAAGTGACACCCCAACCCCATGTACAAAAAGGGGTTATGGATGGATAGATGGATGGATGGATGGATGGAATATTACTTTTTGTAAGGTTATCAAATTACAGTTACATGTTAATTGCACCAAAATTGCCTGCAAGCACATACCTCTCAACTGTACAGATTTTCACAGAATGTCCAGATTTTTGCCTCATATTTTGGACTGCTCATAAAATTTGTGGTTTTCTAGCAAGTCATTGAGAAGCAAAATCAACACATAATCGACTTTTTGAGTTTCAGACTTCTTATCCTTCATAAAATGCAAACTAACACAAGATCTATTATTCTAACAGTTTTGTAAGTTTATTAGAGCAATACGTAAAATTTGTCCCCACGTTATTTTTGGTTTTGCCCATATGAAATATTAAGAGGTTGAGGGACATGAGTCTCATACTTGTGCATCCAGTTGATTCTCAACAGCCTCCACTTCTTGCTGTTCGACTTAAACAAAATCACTGGACTAGGCTCAGCATCCTGTGGTCACCCCCTGAAAAGAAAGGTCATTTGTATCTAAGTGAGTTTTACCTTTTCAAAAAGAATAGAAACAAAACATGCCAGATGGCATCGGTAGCACCTTTCCCTTGCCATTTTGTGAGATTTTAGTAATTTTCCATTTAAAAGACTCCAAGTCCACATGTTAAAATAAGATTGAACAGTACAGCTCCTCTCCCTATCACCACCAGTAATCAGTAGCTTGTAGTTAAGCAGAAATGCAGTACTGCCGCAGTTATTTTAAGGGACGCTTTTGTAAATGTAATGGAAGGGAAGTTTCAGGTCAAAAGCTGTTTATCAAAGTGCATTTTAGTCAGTGACATCTTGAAAGTCCTCAAGTTTAACAGGTATAAATAGTCTACCAGTAGCAATCCCATCATCTTTCTTGATGCATTCAGGCAATATGTACCATGGTATGTGCTTCACCAGGCTTTCAGACTTTAATTTTTTTGTACTTCCTCCACATCCCTCTTAACGTCTTAGAGCAAGACTTCTGGACAAAGACAAAAATAATTGGAAGGGTGAAGGCCCAAAATTCAGGTCAGCTTTTAAATATTTTATTTGATTTTATTTTTAATTTGTTAACCAGGAAAAAGCACTTATCCCATTGGACCCACTTCTGTCTCAGCCCAGAGAAAACACAATAGATACAGGACATTATATACAGAATAAATAAAATGTAATTTTATATATATATATATATATATATATATATATATATATGTATATATGTGTGTATACATACATACACACACACACACACACATATATATATATATATATATATAGAGAGAGAGAGCGAGAGAGAGAGAGAAGGTCAGGGAGTGGCATCAGAGCTGTCATGCTGAAAGACTCACAATCAGAAAAAGAGTAAGTTATATAGACAGAAGAAGGGAATGAAGAGGTTGTTATATTGTTTTTATAAACTTAAATAGTAGATAGATGAATAGTTTTTATATTAGCATGCATTTTCTGAATGCTGTAAAGTCTGAAACAAATACTCTGTCATTATGTAGTGACTTCAGTCCTCAAGTTGTCACAAAACCACAATTTTATGAGGAATAGATCAAAAATGTGAGACAAAAATCTAGATGTCTGGGAGGTATGTGCCTCCATGATCCACGTGAATGATACCAAGTCTTTTTTATTTGTTTTACCTATTGCCTAAAGTATAACCTTACCAAAAAATAAGTCAGTATTGCATACTGTCTGATTTAATGCTTTAGTTAGCTTTGTCCTAAATGGAGAGGCCATGGCAGAATATATGCAAAATAATCTTGTGCACACTCTGAATGTTATGAAAACTGTTATGTTATTGCAAACTTCTGAATGTATTGTCATCATGGTCCATTAAAAAGGCTGTTTATGTAACAAGGAGATGTTGTATCATTTATAGTCAGCCTTTAAAAAGAGTTGAACGTCTCTGTTGACCTTAAAGTTTTCCTATGCAGTTTTATTTTATTTTTGTCTAACAAAATAAACTTGTATTTCATGCCAGATTTGTAAGTGTTCTTTTGTGTGTAATTTTTTATTTGCATGGATTATATCTGTTAGTGGACGTAGATGAGAGAGTAGGGGACCACAGCAATTAAGTGTATGACGTATTGACAGTGTGACATCCAAGAGATGATTTGGGAACCCAAGTAACATTAGAAATCTCAAGTGCATTCTTTGTAATGTCTGGTTTGTATAGTACAACCCTGTGTTGTTGGTTGGTGGTAGTTTTGCTTGTATTGACATTCTTAAAGAAGTAAGTACCAACCACCTGCAAAGAAGTACTCTGTAAAAGAAGAGGTACACTTTAAAGTGCTTATTTCCTGAGTCAAATATTTGGAATTACATTAGCAGGTGTCATGAACCCTTAGATGGCTTTGACAGCTTTTCTTATTACTGTCAGCTGTCTGCAAGGTTCTGGTAAACTTGCTTATGTTTTGTTGCTTTCCTACTTGTCTGTCTTCCTCGTATGGCTTCTCTAGTTTCAACACATTATTGTGTGTTAACTTTGACTTTTTTTGTTTTCCCCAACAGTACCGGTGTAAAGTTTTATTTCACAGGTTTGATTTATTATTCCCCAAATGTCTAGTAGAGCATGTGTGTGTGTGTGTGTAATGAGTACCCTTATGGAAACAGACTGCCACAAGTGATGAGTGTTACTTTCTGCACCCATCTTTTTGGAACCTGCTTATTGCACTTTACACTGTAATGTAGTGCCATTATTTTTAATTTGAGTTAACTCTGTCACTGGCAAATGGCATTTAACACTTTCTGATCTGAAGCAGTTAATTAACAGTTCTGCTGGGATGCACCTGCTTTTTTGTTATATAATTTTATTTGTATTTTTATATGTCTGTTTTATGGTCACTGGCAAACTGGCCTGAGCCTCCTTTTCAGTCAAATATGACGTAAAGTGTACATCAAAAAAATATCAGAAATAATTGAAAGCAGTAATTTTATATATTTTGCATTCAGTGGTGTCATGCTGTTCGCATATAACATCAGACACTCATCAGAAGTTTCCGCATGGTACTGATTTGGTCTCATGAGGCCAAGAAGACGTCAGATCCTGGACCTCAGTCACACACCTACAGGAATTCACTACTGTACTTTATAGCCCACCCAAAGTTTTTGTGATTTAGTTTGCTATACACTTCTCTTCTGTGTCATGGCAGATGTGTTTCCTTTTTTCATAAATCATTTTTTTATATAATTTCAAAGCTCTGCCAATATCCCTATACTATGCTTCAGAATAGTGTGTATTTATAAATGTAGGTTGAGGCTAGTTTACATTTAGGTATCACACTTGTTTGCTTCTTTTTGGGCTGCCACTGGGTATCCAGTAGTGGATGTTTAAAGGGAAGATCGAGAGGCTGGAGTTAGTATAAAATTGAAAACAGGCAGTTAAGATGCATCATCCTCATAGCTAGCACTTTGGCCCAGATGACCCATATCAATTAGCAGCCCAGATGTCTGAGGCACTTGCAAGAAGGGATGGGTGTTCATTGAAGATGCTCCATGAGGGAAGGCCTGGTCCACAGAGGGATTAGCCCTCAGACGTTGCCAGTAGGAGAAGGGGTGGGGAAAAAGGGTAGGTCATAATATGTCCCCTCTTAGCAACAGAAGCACTTGCTGGCACCAACCCCCAGGATGCTTATAAGGATCCACTCCAGACCCAGCTCACTGAGAGAAAAAATCCAGGAGACGGAGGAGGAGCAGGTAGACCTGCAGATGGATGGGGGCATTGGGATGAACAGAAAGGATGAGGCAGCAAGGTAAGGAAAAAGAGATGCAGGGAAATCACTGGCTTAGAGGTATAATGGCTAGGAATAAGAAATAGTTTAGCTATATTGGGAGTGCATGAAAATGTGAGTGTGATTGGCATGCTGGGGGGGGGGGTAACAGCATGAAGACATAGACTAGTTTGATATAACTAAAGTAAAATTGAACAGTCCAAAAGAACCAAGAGGAGAGAAATACCAGTGCCAAAAACTCTCAGGTGAACTCAAGCAACCAAAAAATTCAAAAGTTGGCATTGCTGAGGACTTCAGGATTTTATAAATCACAACGAACACCAATAAAATAAACGCCTTAATTTAATCATGGTGTTTACATCCAAAACACTGGACTTCAATAGATAAGACATGAATAGCAGGTCAATCCATTTAAATACCCTCCTTCCATCAATAAATTAATTAATAAATCAATGAACTTACAATAATCAAGTTTTAAAGAGAAAGTGAAAAATAAAATTGAGCAATGCTGTAGTAACATGTCTAAATTTGTAGTAAATGCCCCTTTCAGAACCCACCACTGTATAGCACTAAAAAGACTAAACTGGTTAGAACTACCCCATCAACTAATATATGTACAGCTTCTTACCACCTATAAAATTATACAGCATCCATCTGCTTGACCAGCACTAAAATATCATTCTACACAACTATGTTCCCAATTGGTCGTTATGCTCCAATGACCCAAACATCCCCCTCTGTCCACAAACCTATTAGATTTTACTGGGCATGGTCTTTTTTCATACCATGTTGCAAAAGCCTGGAACTCCTTACCTGTATCCATTAGATCAATACACTCCCTCCAGTCCCTTAAAACCATTCTTAAAGACTTCCTAGCCAACATCTGGGTCTTTTCTTGCTCAACTAAGTATATCCCTAAATATGAACAAGTACCTACTCATAGCTTACTCCCCTTCTTCACTCACTTCCATTCTTCAGTCAATTTCTCTCCCCAACTCTGTGTCTAAATATGTTATAACCCTGTTTTTTTTCCTAACTTCATATTGCAATTCCTGTTTATATTATACTAACTTACCTTTAATTTCTTCTTGTAAATATTAAGTCATTCTTATGTACGTTGTACCTATTCTTAACCAAGGTTTTCACATTGTCTAATTTGGTGTAATTATTTAAACTGCAGATTTGCTTTTTGTATTATTTTAAAGACTGAAAAATTAATAGAGATGTTTCTTTAAAAAAAGTAAATTGTCACTTATGACATAGGCAGTTATACATTTATATAAATGAAAAAGCCATAGTGACATATTTTCAGTTGCAAACATTATACAACACACACTTTTTTCTATACAGTCATTGCCCATCAAACACTACATAGTTCATTCAATTACTGCCTTCCCTTAAACCTCATTCCTCCTCCAAAACATTATTCTGCATGTATTGTTCCCACAATTCCCATTTTTTCTATGTAATTAGAGCCATCCTTTTTCTAAAGATCCCACTTACAATTCTTTTATCTCTGTTACTGTATTCAAAATTTCTAGTAAGGTTGGTTTACACTTTTATTTCCATTTTCTAATAACTGTTTTTTGGCAGCCACCAGAATTAAACTGAGCAAGGCCTTACTTTGTCTAGGTAATTCCAAATCTGTATCACAGCGCAAAAATAAATAAATAAATTTCCTTAGTAACACCAGTTTGCTCACTGGGTATTTCTGACTGAATAGTCTGCAGGGAATTTTTAAAGTTTGCCACCTCATTCCACTCTCAAAAAATATGTCTCCCATTACCTCTTTCTTCCCCATCACACCTCCAACATTTGCAATCTACCTGAGGAAAAATTATTTGGAGTCTGGGGTATAAAATACGTATGCAAACACTTCCCAGCAAATATCTTAAATCTTCTAGACATTGTTGCATATTTGGGAGCCAGCATATATCCTCCCATTGTTTATGAATTGCGTATAGAGTCTCTCTTCCCAATCCTTTCTAACCTCCACTGATTGATTCCTATAGTTGTCATGCAATATTTTATATGCCTTGGTAATTATTCCTTTTTAACAGCAGCTTCTCTTCTACATTCTACTAAAACCTCTACCAATGCTAGTCTTTCATTTAGGATCCCCCTATTCTTTCCTCTTTACCAATATTCTATCAGTACTTGATAGGGAAGGCATTGTCTAGCCTGCAGTCCAGTTGTATTCTTGGCCTGTTCCCATTCTGTTACTTTTCCCTCTGTAATTATTTGCTCCCAATACCTTGGTTCCTTTGCCAGTTTTCTCCAGTAAATTCCAGCCACCTATTGTCTACTGTCTGCACCCGTAATTGCAGTCATCTCAATTGGCAGAACCTCCTTAAATCGGTTCCCATGTTGGCTTGGTTCTTAGAATGTTTTCCACTACTTTATGAATGTAATATTGTGTATGGTTGTTATTCTCCTTAAGGATCTGCATCCAAAATTCCAGTCTCTCCTTATTTCATGAACCCTCCCCCCCACTGCTTCATCATCATCCATTTCTATTTTGAACTGTAGCTTTCTGCTTGTGCTGTGTGTAGGAAATTTAACTGTGTAGCTCTGAAATAGCCCTCCAAAACCAGGTAATCCCAAACCAGCATGTTCTTTTGGAGGGATCAGCTTGTCCCTCTTGACTCTTTCTCTCTTTCCCTCCCAGATATAATCCTTCAACTCTTTATTAATTGCTATCCTCAACTTCTTCTCTGGCTGATAAAAGTATGCCTGACCTGTGTATATACAACTTTTTGTATCCCGGAAAGACTTGAAACTGTTTCAGAATGTTCCAGAACACTGAAATATCCTTTTTCCTGGTTTTATCAGTTACAAAATAATACTAACTTTTCTTGATTATCATACCAATTATATCCTTGAATGTCTGAGTCCCTTATTGTATTTGCCAGTGGTTCTAAATATAATACAAACAACAAAGGTAAAAGAGGACACCCCAGCCTGGTTCCTGTGTTTAAACAGAACTAATCAGAGAGGAAGTCCCCCACACACACATACAGACACTTTAATTTTTTCCTCCAATCCCTCATAATATCCTCCTAATTAACCTTATTATTGTGTCAGAAATGTAAATGCTTCTGTTGCCCTACTCATTAAGACCCACAAACAGCAATAGTATTTTCTTATGTTCTGCTTCCCTCTGGGTCATCGCTGTTCTGTTAATGTTGTCAAATGTTTGCCTCCCCTCCAGAAAACCCCTTTGATCCATGTCTATCAATTTTGGCATTACCTTTACAATTCTTTAAGACATTATAGGCATAAACACTTTATAACCATGGTTTAGAATTGAAATGGCCCTATATAGAGCTGGATCTGATAGGTCTCCACTATCTTTAAGTATTAGCCAGCATAGCTTTCTTCCAGGATGTTGGTACTTCTCCTTTTAAAATACTGTTAAACAAAACCTTCAGATCTTACACTTTCTTCCCTACTAGCTTCCAGGCTTCCACAGGAATGCCATCTGTTCCTGGAGACTTTTCTGTAGATTGGTTATACATCACCATTTTTATCTCATCTCCTCCTGTCCTGACTGTTAGTATTTGAGCGGCAGTAAACATAGTTCCAAAATAGTGAAACAAGTAATAATGTATTTAATAAAGGATCCACGTAAAGTAAAGCTGTTTTCATCCCACTGAATAGTGGGACTTCTTCAGACAAAAAACTTCCCCAAACTGCTGTTTAAATTGTCCTAACTTCATGGTCACAAGGACACAGTCATAGGTTTTATAGGGCAACACCTGTTAGTGCAATTAATTAAAACAAGCCAATAATTTTTAAAATGATTTAAAACCACTAAAACTACATAATAAAAACCATGAAAAATCATGTCACAACATGCAGATTTTAAAGCCAATAGATCTGAATCAAAATATGAACAGTTATTCTAATAAGTCCATGAAATTGTTGTAATTATATAAATGAGACAGTCAAAAACCTTCCCCTGCATGGAAGCTATTGCACGACTCAAAAAATTAATAGATCCAGCAAGAAAGAAGCCAGCAACTAGAAGCTGTAAACACTAATTTAATTAGTAAAACATATAAAGAATTCCAATAACAAAACAGACCGGTTTCGGCTTTGATTTTTACTTAGCCTTCATCAGTGCAAATTCACATAACAAAATGGAATCCATTTTATAATACATCATAATTAGAAACAAAACATGATTGGTGAGCTCATGAATATGCATACAATATTTATAAATATTCATTAAGTCCAGGCTGAAATAATGCACCTAATTTTACTATCCATTTCTTTTCTTTTGCATTCAGTTTGATGTGCCATCCTGATTTATTGCTTCTGTCACCTATTATTTTATCAATGATGGTGAAATGAAATCTGGCTGTACTATGTTTGAGGGTGTGTTTATACAATGCATTACTAGCTCTTTTACATCTGACGTCACTCAGATGTTCAGATATACGTATTCTAAAAGGTCTAGATGTTTGGCCAATATAGAAAGCATGACAACTACAGGAGGCTATATAAATAATCCAATCAGTGTTGCAATTTGCAAAAAACTTTGTCAAATATGTGACAGCTGTTGTTGCTAGAAAATTGTTTAATTTTTAGTACATATTTGCAATTGCTACAGTGTCCACATGGCGTACAGCCCATAAGTTTATCTCCTGCTATGGATGTTTGAATCGTGCAGATTCCTAGATTCAGAATGATGTTTATAATGATTAAAGTAGGCACCCACATTTTTACCTTTTCTGAATGAAAATTAACATGTTTCCGATATATGGCTGGACAAAGCAGAATCTGCTAAGAGAATGTTCCAATGGTGTTTAATAATATCAATAAATTTGTTAGTGTTTCTACCATAGGTGGTAGTAAATCGCAAACTGTTATTACTCCGTGATTTATTCTTGTATCTGAGGAATGTAAAACACTACAAAATTTGTTTACCAATCGAGGTTACCCAGTACAACTTATTATTAATCTCATCGAGGAAGTCCAAAAAAAAGGTCAGGTTTTTACCAACCAATTTTGGGTAAAGATCTACACATTACAGTACAGACTCAACATAATGACACCAGTCAATTTAACTTATCCTTTATAACACCATTTAGCACTGACAGTAAATTTATTTCATCTATTATTTACAAAAATTGGCCATTGATTTACAATGACAATGAGTTAAGAAGTAAATTGCCTGACACACATAAAATAGTTTGGAAGAGGGGCAGGAATTTAAAACAAATCATGGAGAGTAATAACACCAAGACTTTCATGGAGAAAAGGAATGTTCCAATGCAACATGTGTAATTTTTGCTCCCACATGGCTACTGGTGAAACATTCTGTATTAGAAACTATACATTCAAGGTCAAAAACAGATTTAATTGTCAATCAAAAGGAGTTGTCTACCTAGCACAATGCCAACAATGTTTGGCATTTTATTTCGGGAAGACCAATAGGTGGTTACGTGAAAGGGTTTATGAGCACCTATACTACATCAGGAAAGGAAAATTAGAGAACGCACTAGCCAAATATGTATCAGAGTTTCCCCACCATACATTTTTATTCAAAGCCGTAGACTGTGTTCAATGTGACGGTCGAGGTGGTCCTGACTCCGTACGACTGGAAATATTAGAATTGTATTGGCAACTTCGTAGTAATGCATGTTTATTCCCAGGTCTTAACGAAACTTGTACTTTACATCCTATCCTGAAAATGAAGAGTTTAACTAGATAGTCATTCGGTAGTTTGTATTTGATGTTAACACTGTGTCATTGTTCATTAATAATTAATAATAATTATTGTTTACTTATTAAATATATTTGGTTTATTTGTATATATTTCACATATTGCATATATATATATATATATTACTTATGGAATGTTATCAACTACATGCTTACATGTCCCCTTTTTTAACCACATGCCAGTATTAACTTGATTAGTATATACATATACAATTCAGTGTATTTTTGCACTTATCTTTTTTTACCTTCACAAGTTTGTACATAGCGTTATTTATTTATATATACATGCTGGTTGGGGACATTTATTTGTTCATGGTCCTTTATGTATGGCCTTCTTTTCAACTTATTATTATTGTTCATTTATATAATTACAACAATTTCATGGACTTATTAGAATAACTGTTTATATTTTGATTCAGTACTGTTGGCTTTAAAATTTGCACATTGTGACATGATTTTCCATGTTTTTTATTATGTAGCTGTAGTGGTTTTTAAATCATTTTTAAAATTATTGGCTTATTTTAATTAATTGCACTAACAGATGTTGCCCTATCAAATCTATGATTGTGTCCTTGTGACCATAATGTTAGGACAATTTAAACAGCAGTTTGGAGATGTTTTTTGTCTGAAGAAGTCCCACTATTCAGTGGGACGAAAAGCGCTTTACTTTACGTGGATCCTTTATTAAATAAATTATTACTTGTTTCACTATTTTTTAACTATGTTTATTGTTGCTATTGTGTGTTGTTGGGTGCAGAGTGCAATTCCCAGCATTTTCTGTGTGATTTTCTAAGATTATGCCGGTCTATGGAGTTTCAGTGTTAGTATTTCAGCCTCATCTTCCTCTAGCCTTGTCATACTTAATTCTTCCATAAACATTTCCATTTATATTTTTTCATAATTTCCAAATTTCTCTGCTTTTTTTTAGATTTTCATAAAAAGATTGTAAAATTATTGTTCTTAAAATGTTTTTGCAGTATTTTAAGAGCTTTTGTCCCCAGGCCTCAGCTGAAAATGGGCACCCACCCAGTCAGACTTTCCTGGTATTCAAATATAAATAAATAAATAAATAAATGTTGAACAATTTATGTAAGCTTTTACAAAAGAATGGATTATATAAGGTAGCAATCTGAGAAAGAATGGTAAGAAGGAAATGTGACACATGGAAAACCACAGAGATGATTAAGAAATAAAAGAATGGGTGACTGGAGACTTGGGAGGAGGGAGTAAGGAGCAGGAACCAGATGGGCTAACTCCCCCAATGCTGTTAGACCTGACTTTTTTGACAGATGTGTCAGGTGAATAAGTGGCAGAAGTATATACTTTCTCTTTGAGGATTGGGTGCCAGTGGTGATAATAAAGATCATGTCACACAAACAAGATGTCCATGTAATCACATATAGGTCATTATATCCTTCCATGGAAAAATATATGGAATGAGTTTTGTGTAGGGAAGCTATAAATCAACATTTAGATTCATGTGGTGAAGTTCTTGTCATGTTAATCTGGTCAAATTCCATCACTTAGTTGTACCAAGGGTTCATGCTAGGATTGGTTGTATTTAATGCATTTATGTAAACATCCATCTTAGACAAGGCAGTAAGATGTGCCAGTTTACTCATGACAGCAAGACTGAAGCATGGGTTAAGTATAAACGAACAATCCTTAAGTACAATGTAGTGTCTGTTTAAAGGGTTGTCAAATGGTTATAGTAGAAAGGAGGCATTGTGGAAAAGTACGACTTTATGAGCTTGATGGCAAACAGAAGAACAGTATTCTATGGTGTGGGCTTCCCTAAGGGTGTACAGTGAAAGTCAAGACGTTAAAGTTTTAATCACTCTAGGTAGTATTGGGTAAAAATGGAAAGGACAACAGAATGCTGATGAGAAATTATTTCTTGGTTATTCAAGGTTCTGGTGAGGACTTAGCTGAAGTATTGAATTCTGGAGAGGAACATCAAGCTGGAAGAGAATTTAGCAGATATTTACTGAAATGGTGAGGATGCAGAGTATGAGGTACAGTACTGTGCAGTAGGAACACATATACAGAAGCAAAGCTAGGAATGAAAGATTAAGTGTTAGTATACCATATTGTCAGAGGTTTGATTGGTGTAGTAAAACTTAAGTGGAAGAAAAGAGAGAGAAGACAGCTGAAGATGAATTATTTAAGACCAGTTTTAGCGGTGTTATTTCACAGGGTGTTTCCAAGGGGGAGCTGAAGCTGTAGATCAGAACAAGAGTTTAAAGAACAGTTAAAAGGGAGGGTTTGGGAGTGCTGCCTACATAGGATTGGTTAAAACATTGTCAGACTTGAGAGACAAAGGTGGTCTTTTTTGACATTTGTGTATGGTTATATTTCCTCCCCTTTTGAAACATAAACTTGTTTTCTCATAAGGTGTGTGTAATTGTGGCTAGACTTAAGAATTCAGGAAAGGTTATTATGTCTATAAATCCTGAAATGTACCTATTCCGAAAGGAATCTGTAACACCTATGTAAGTCAAATAGTTTCATCATCACTAGAACAAGAAAACTTGATCTTCACCAGCCAATAAACAAAACAAGGTAAAGGGACAGGTTTGTAATCCAACATGTTCCTATTCAGTGGAACAGTCTTTCCCTTCACATTAAATACAGCACAATGTCTTCATTTAAAAGAAAGTGATTATATTTATCTATGTACTCGAATGAGCTGCTGTGGCCCTCCTCAAAAAAGGTGGAACCACTTCACTTGAATGTGGGTGTTTGGCAAGACATACATAGTCTCATGACTCATTTCTCTTGTAACATCTATAACAACATTGGTAATCCTCCTTGATGGATCAACAGTTGTGCTTATCCTCCACCAGTCAAAATATGGCACTTTTTACTTGAAATCTGCCTTGTTTGGACATGCATACAATGTGATATTTAATGCTTGCTACATTAATATGTCTAGTCCCTGAGTACACCACTTGTTTCTTCTCCTTGCATAGTTCAGATCTTATTCCTGATGATAATTTCCTGTGTTCAGTATCTTGAAACAAGTCCACTTAATGTCTCTGAGGGCTCCCTGTTGAAATGTCAGCCAGCTGAAGAAAAGGTTTGAAAATGCAGGAGAAGAGTGAATCTCAAACTTTGCTTTTCTCCTTTTGAACTTTTTTTTTTTTTTGCAGGAGGCAGGTTTCCCTGCAAACTCCAAACTTGTATACTAACTCTGAAATCACCATACCTCAGGGAAAAGAGAATATTCCCGGAAATGGCCATCTTGGACTTGGTATACGCAAGTCTGTTTTTTTTTTCAGCCATTCAGTCTCAAGTGTTTCAGGACTCACACTAGTGGATTCTGACATTTCAAATGGTTACCATCTCTGGGGCCATTAAATTAATAACCAAGTCCTGCACTGGCATTGCCTCTACTACCATGAGGAGGAATACAATGTAACACACTGCCATCCTCAGACAGAGAGAGAAAGTGTCAGCTTCCTTCACTACAATGAGGATGGTAGCAGCTGATAGTCTCATAAGGGAGTTAAAAGGAGATTCCCCTATGCAGCCATAAAGCCCTAAGTCTCAGCTGGAACACCATATCAAAGACCAAGACTCAAGTGGTTGCTTGTGGAGTAGGCCTCTTAAAGGTAAGTTCATTTTTAAAATGTCCCATTGGCCCTTCAGGTGCTGAGTTCTTTAATTAATGGTGGCCTAAACCAGTAGCCAACTTCCAGATGCCAAATGGCACAAATGGGGTATACCCCTGGCTCACACTGTGAAAGTGTGTATTCCAGTGTATAGGCATTGCCCAGCCTTCATTTCTTTACTACTGCCTGGTATAATCCAAGTGAGTAGGTTCTAGTGTGAGCTGGCTATAGAGTGATGTTACTCGAGACAAATGAATTCTCCTTCCATCCTCCCAAAGACAAGCAGGCTTTTTTTTACCCCAGCTGAGCTAGATCTAACAGATCTTTCCATATCCAGGTTCTGCTGTTAATGGGCTGAACATTAAAGTTATCAGACATTTGATTGTAGCTCTAATTGCAGGTATGAGAGTGCACCCTTTAAGGAGATATGACCAGATGCCAGCTTCAAGACTGGTGGAGGCCCCTCACATCAAAGTGCTACCATTGCTTAGTGGACTTCTAGGATACAAATCCCTATTACCCAGCATCCATTGCAAGCCCATCACATGTTAAACATTGCCTGAGACTGTACAAACACCTGGCATTAGAAATGTTAGAGACTCTCTCAGTCAGCAGTCTGAGGACCTAGATGCCATCACTGTAATGATCTGTCCCCATGATGAATTTTTAGAGAGACCTTAGAGTTTTACTGAGATGATGTTCATCGTGTTACACTGCTGCATTCATTACACTTGGGTTATCCTGCCATCAAGTTCCGTTCCGGTTCCAGTTTCCAAAAGTGGTCTTGGTCCGTGTTCGGTTGGTCTCCTCTCTGGCAGTGCGACAGGACAGGGTATAAGTATGCAGCCATTTCCATTTTCTTCAGTCTTTCTTGGTGTGTGCCCCTAAAAAAAGTCGCAAGTCCGCTTCCTGAGATTTTCATTATTGGGGAAACTTTTTCTTGCCTCAGACTGATGTCAGTAAAAGTTAATAACTGTATTTCTTGTGGGAAGCAAATACCTCATAAGGATTTCCATTCTTATTGTATCCCATGCCTAGGCCCAGACCACGACGTCACTGGTTGTCAGTTTTGTGCTAGGTTTAACAAGCACACTATTAAACATCGGTTTGATTTTGCCCAACATTATTTTGGTAGAAAATTCAATTATACCATGCCGTCAGTACTTCCGATGACTGTAATACATAAAAAGCGCAAAGACAAGGATAGGCATCCGAGGCCCAAAACTGACGACGAAGCCTCTTCTAGGCCAGTCTCCGGTTTTCAGCAAGGCGCCTTCGCAGCCCCTGACAACCGCTTCTGTAGAACCAGATGCCGCCTCTGACTCCCACGTGGAGATGGCTGGGCCTTCGGATGCACAAGTTATTCAGCCTACCGAAACTATCCCTTCAGAGGGATCTGGAGTAGCTGAGCTACCCACAGCTTCAGAGGGTGTTTTCAGACCTACTCAGTTAAGCATTGAACCCTCTTCTAAGTCTAAGCCTCCTTTAAAATCAAAGAAACAAATACAGCATTTTCCAGGACAGGCCTCCATGCCCAAGAAACATGCTCAAAATGGCCGAAGACCTACTCACTCTGATCAGGAGGTCCCATCCCCCTCCTGATAAAAGGCCTAGACAGGATGCAGACTATGACTCATCTGATTAGGTGTCCATCTCTTCAGATTCATCCTCAGACCTAGGATATTCTTTACCCCATTATGAGGATTCTGATGCTGAGGAGTCAATTCCATCAGCCTCTCCGCCTGAGGACTACTCCTTTGGGGAAACCTTACATACCATGAGGGAGCATTTCCATTGGGAAGGCTAGGATTACTCAGAATCCAAGAAAAGGCTCAGAGACTTCCTTTTATTACCTCAACACAGACCCCTTGCTATTCTGCCAGTGTTAGATATTGTGGATGATGTGTATACTGAATCCAGCTTAAATCCTGATTCCTTACCTCCAGTCCCAGTTAAACCTGACAGATACTGCAGAGTCCCTGACTCACACAAATTTCTCTATAAAAGCCCTGTTACTGACTCTGAAACTATTTCTCAGGGACCCAAAGGGGTTAAGGCCTCATCAGCCAAGAATCCAGTTCCCTCTGACAGAGATTCCAGAGCATTAGACAGATGGGGAAAGAAAGTATATACGTCTGCAACTTTAGCAATGAGAGCATTAAATTGCCAGTTTCACATGCTAAAATATCAGTAATTTTTACTGTCTCAGTTGAAACAAAAAATGCTTCCAGATTCAGATCCTCCTAATTTTAAAGAAATGCAGGATTTATTGCATGCAGCTGAACAAGTGGGAAAACATACTTTGCAATGTGGTTTTGATTCTTTAGAGGCCTCCTGTAGAGCAGCAGTTACAGGCTCTGTCATTAGCAGTCATGCTTGGTTAAAAGAACATACGTTACCAGATCATGTTAAAGCAAAATTATTGGATGCACCTTTGAAGCAGGATGTGTTATTTGGAGTTAAGACAGAAGAGGTATTAAAGAAAATGGAGGATAAGGTGAAATCTATGCAAACGGTGAAGGATTTCTTACAGATTCAGCCTCCTAGATTTAGCAGAAATTGGCCAACTAAGAATTAGTCCTTTCCAGTTACAGACAGACCTCAAAGGGGCAGATACAGACGTCCAAGAGGTAGAGGTCAACCACAAGGTCCTTACAGGCCTCGACAATGGGTTGCATCTGGCCAGAAAGAAGGGGAAGACAGGCCCCAACCATATAAAAAGCAGCCCCAGTGACTTCCCACTACAGCTGCCAAAGAACTCTCTTGGCAGCCCCCTTGGGAGGAAAACTGGCACTTTTCTATCACAACTGGCATATGATCACCAAAGACAAATGGGTTCTCAACATTGTATCTCAAGGTTACAGGTTCCACTTTCACACTCTGCCAAGGTTAAAAGGAATGCCAAATCTGCCACCAAATCAATGGGCAGAGGCTCAAAAACAAATTACAGCACTCATGGATATGAGAGCTATTCAAAAGGTACCACCACAGGAGCAAGGACAAGGATTTTACTCAAGACTCTTTCTGGTTCCTAAAAAGGACAAAGCCTGGAGGCCCATTCTGGATCTTTCTTCTCTAAACACTTACCTGGATGTTCCGAAATTCAGAATGTTGACACTACAGCAGCTTCTTCCCATGCTGGGCAAGAAAGCTTGGCTCATGACCTTGGACCTCAAGGAGGCATACCTGCATGTCCCTATCAGACAAAACTGCAGAAGATCCCTCAGATTTATAGCTGGTTCAATGCACTATCAATTCTCTGCACTGCCCTTTGGCTTATCTACTGCACCCAGGGTCTTCACAATGTGCCTGGCACCAGTAATTGCATTTTGCAGACAGAAAGGAATTCAAATTTATCCGTACCTGGACGACTGCCTGATTCAAGCAGAGAGCAATGACATTCTTCTAAAGCATCTGGCGTTTGTAAAAAAGTTATTAAGTTGCCTGAGTTACACAGTAAACGAAAAGAAATCAAAACTAGTGCCCTCACAAGAGATAATATTCTTGGGTGCCAGCTTAAACACAATGGCCCAGATGGCTTATCTCATGCCAGACAAGCAAGGACAACTGACTCAATACTTTAAATTGATGGCAACAAAGACCCAACTCCCTGCAAGAAAAATTCTGCAGGCCTTGGGTTACATGGCATCTTGCATACTACTAATTCCATATGCCAGACTGCATATGAGGAAACTACAATGGTACCTAAAGAATGTATGGTCTCAACACTGTCAAAGTTTGGAAACAGTTATATCACTAATTCCTTGCCTTCAACAGGAGTTTCAGTGGTGGGCTCAAGCTTGTCACCTCAACAAGGGACAGCCTTTTACTCAACCCACAGCCAGGCAAACACTGACAACAGATGCATCGGATTATGCCTGGGGAGCACACATGGCAGGCAAATGTATTCAGGGCAAGTGGCCCACAGAACAAAGGCATCTTCACATCAATCCAAAAGAGATGCTAGCTGTACAAAATGCCCTTATAGCTTTCAAGGACCTGCTGCATCCAGGACAACTACTACTAAAGACAGACAACACCACAGTTATGTGGTACATAAACAAGCAAGGGGGCACTCACTCCTACCCCCTCTGCAGACAAGCCATGACCTTGTGGAACACAGCTCTAAACTATCAAGTTCATCTGCAAGCACAATTCCTGCCAGGAGAGAAAAACACACTGGCAGACGACTTAAGCAGAAACAGCATGGATCCTCATGAATGGTAATTGAATCCACAAATAATCAGAGTGATAACACAGAAATGGTGGAGCCCGGACATAGATCTGTTTGCATCCCCAATGAACTGCCAGCTACAGAAATTCTGCACAAGGAGTTACCATCCACAAGCATGGAATGTGGATGCCCTCTCATTCAGCTGGAAAAATCTACAAGTATACGCTTTCCCACCACTACCTCTCTTGCCAAAGGTACTCATAAAAGCCAGGCAAGAAGAGCCAAAGATGATCCTGATTGCACCAGACTGGCCACGCCAGCACTGGTACCCAATCTTAAAGAACTTAGCACAAAGACCACCCTGGATTTTGCCTCAAATCCCACATCTGCTGACTCAGCACAAAAATCAGATACTACACAGCCAGCTAAAGACCTTAAACCTAGCTGCATGGAAGATTCCTTAGTCAAGCAAGCATTGCCTCTCTCCAAAGCTGTTATGGATGTCATTCTGGAGGCCAGAAGACCTAGTAAAAGGAAAGCCTATTCGGATAAATGGAAGAGATTCTGTGCCTGGAACCAAGCTCACAGCTTTGACCCTCTTGTCCCAAACATTCCTCAGATACTACAATATTTAACTGAGATGCTGGACAAAGGCCTCTCCTTCTCATCCATCAAGATCCACGCCTCTGCCATCTCTGCTCATTACAACACGGATCCACCAATTTTCTCTAATCCTTTGCTAAGACAGTACCTCAGAGGGGCTAAAAACATAAGACCGCCCCGTAGAGCACCTACTCCAACTTGGGACCTCAACTTTGTTTTGGAAAAATTAACTTTACCTCCTTTTGAGCCAGCTAACACAGCAGAATTAAAATATATCTCTTGGAAAACTGCTCTGCTCCTGGCAATAACATCACGAAGAGTTTCATTATTACAGGCACTAATGGCAGTGGAACCTTTCCTCATTTTCCACCAGGACAGGGTGTCTTTAAGAACTAACCCTACGTTTATACCAAAGGTGGTATCCAGTGTGGCTCTAAACCAAACTATTCACTTGCCAACTTTTATTCCAAAACCACAGAATAAAGGGGAGAGACTACTGCATTCCTTGGACATTCACAGGCAGTTACGCTTCTACTTGGACAAAACCAAAGCTTTCAGAAAATCTGAGCAATTATTGGTAGCATATGCTGCAGGAGCACAAGGAAAAGCCATTTCAAAACAGACTATTTCAAAATGGATAGGACATTGTATACGTTTCTGGTATATACACCATGGGAAATCTGTACCTAGCAGCATTAGATCTCACTCCACCAGGGCAACAGCCACTTCAACTGCCTAACTCAGAGGAGTACCTACCAAGGATATTTTGGAAGCAGCAACTTGGAGTTCTGTAAATACCTTCACCAAGCATTACCATCTGCCTCTATACTCTAGATCCAGAGCTGGCTTCACCACTGCAGTGCTGCAGGGCTTTATAGCCACCCCTAATGCCTTATAGAACCAGCCACCCTACCTCAGCTTTGGGATTCTACCCAAGTGTAATGACTGCAGCAGTGTAACACAATGAACATAGTACAGTTTTGTACCTACCATAAATGTAGATGTTCAAGTGTATACACTGCTGCAGTCCAGGTTACCCTCCCTCCTTCCCCTCTTACTTGCTGGTACATACCTATGTCTTCTACCCTTTACTACCTATGGGGAGTATTTGCTGGTAGCTGAAAGTTGTTGTTTGCTATTCTTATGTATGTTTTATTAGCAATTTGAATTGCCTACCTATTTGGGGGCACCTGACATCTGGGGCAAGAAAAACTGAAGAAAATGGCATCGGCTGCATCTTATATACCCCTGTCGCACTGACGTCGGGGAGGAGGCGACAGCAACCGACGCCGGACCAAGACTTTGGAACTCAGGCCGACTGGGGAACCTCCTGACGGCAGGATAACCCAAGTGTAATGACTGCAGCAGTGTATACACTTGAACATCTACATTTATGGTAGGTACAAAACTGTACTTTCTGTGGGCTGGCTTCTTGCTGTCAGAAATAGCTGAATGTATATTGGGAAAAGAATGAAGAGCCCTAGGTCTTCCCTTCTATGAAACCTTTTACTAAGGGTACTGTTGTGGAAGCTATTGTACTCTGTTCTTTTGCCCCAGAGGAAAGTGGACACAATTTCATTGCCCTGGTAGAAAGGACTGCTTCCCTGGAAAGGCATCACCCCACTGACTTCTGTGTGATTTCTCAATTCATTACAAGAATTTGGGACCACAGCAATTTGGTATCAGACAAGAAGTCTGAGGCTCTGGACAGGTGTGATGAGAGAGTACCCTCTTGCCACATTGGAGGTCAGGGCTGTCAGCGGCTATATGTTATGTCCAAACCATAGTCCCCTCTAGAGGACCAAATAGAAGATTTACTCAAGTCAAGAAGGTGGTGGTATAGACCCTGTTTATAGCCTCCTGGATGAGCTTTTATGTAGCCTTCTACAGTTTTGATTGTGGTGATGCTATGGTTAAGACAAGCACCAGCTCAAGATTTTTTGGCTGAAGCTTGTCTCCCTAAACAAAGGAGCACAGAAGCATCATTCTGGATGCCCAGTTCAAGGGGGGAGAGTTTCTTAGGCCAGCAATCTCAGGATTTCATAGACAGCATTGTGAAGAGAAGGCAGGCCCTCATCACTGTAGAGGACCTTTCTAACCCACCCCATGCCCCTTCGTTGTCTTCCAGGCCCAGCCAACCACAAACAATGAAGAAGCCTCTTCATAAACTAAGAAAGACAATAAAGCATTACATGATATTGCTCCTTCTATGTTAACCAAGTCACCCAAGAAGACTACGCCATTGGTTGAAGAGCAGTAGTTCTGCCTGTGGTGTAGAGATTTATCAAGGGTAGTTACTTGAGTTTGCCCTGCCTTAGAGAAGCGTACACCAAGGACTAGTGAATTCTGGGTATTGTCACAGTTGGACATATGTTAGAGGTCTTAGGTCCCCCTCCTTCTAGTTCAGATGAGAGACCAGGCTGTTTCACCAAAGCTCTTAAAAAAAGGGCTCAGACTGTAGTGCTGAAAGAGAAAATACAGGCTATCCTTCATTCAGAAGATGGATGGTTGTTCTGCTTCAGCACTTTTCTTGTTCTACCATCTCCTCTTGGACCTCAGTAATTTAAACCAGCACATCTGTTCCTGGGTAACTACTTTCCAGGAGGTTGTTACCATGCTGCTGACGTGTTCCTGGATAGTGTTACAGGGTTTAGTGGATGCTTTTTGTTACATTTGTGCCTGGGGTTCACACAGAAGTGTCCAGTTTTTTGGTTTGTATAAGCATCACTTCAGTTACAGAGTGTTGCCTTTTGGGCTTTCTACAGAAGACAGAGGTGATTAAGGTTTTTGCTATGATGGCCAAAGTTTTGCAGCTGATGAATCCCTGTTTTCCCTGCTTGGACACCTGACTACCAGTGATCCCATTGAGGGACTCCCTGGTAGTTTCCCTGCATTGAGTGCTTTTTGTGGTTACAGTCCCTAGGGGTGACTATAAACTGGGAGAAGTTCACTTTGAACCCATTTAGAGGATTTCCTTTATAATTATGGAGCTGGACATTCTCCAGGTGTGGCTGGTCCTATTCTTAAAAAAGGGCTCAAGAAATTATAACATTGGCAGGCTGGGTTAGAACCAGCACAGGGATCAAGCTTATACCATTCTATGGCTTCAGGGCTTGATGGCTGCCATGATTTACATGATTACATTTGCACACCTGAAGATACAGGGATTGTGGTGAAGTGTGAGGTTTCAGTGACCCCAGAGCCACCTTGTGTTCACAGTCCTCTTTTAAGACTGTAGTCATTATTCCTTAGAATGTTGTCCAGTCCCTATCAGCTTGAAGGTAGGGCTCTCATTTCTGAAGCCAAAACCATTCAAAGTCCTGATGATTAATACTTTGCTAGTGGCCTGGGAGCTCATCTCATCTTCTCTGTGATTCAAGGGATGTGATCTCTCCTAAAGAGAGGCTTGCACATATGTAGCATGAACTTCAAGTAGTTTGCCTATCCCTAAGGACTTTGAAGGAAGAGCTACATCTGAGGCATCTAATTTAGTCCCAACAAGTAATGCATTAAATGTTGTCTAAACAGGCACATGAGCACATGTTTGTACCCCCTGTACAGAATGGTGATACATATCTGACAGTTAAATGTAGACAGTGTTATCCCTGTGCCAACAGTTCACATCCCAAGTAACTTAACATGCTGATAAACTTTCTGAGCTGCTGCTGTTATCCTCTTTTGAAGTTACATATTCAGAATCTGTTTTGACTTGAAGCATCCAGAAGTGGGATACTAATCAGTCTTTTTTCATACAGAAAAATACAGTTATTCTTCATATCTACTCACTGCAGCAGGGTAAGTTCAGATAGGAAATATCCTCCATGCTGTGATAAGGGAGATTCCTATACCCCTTCCTTCCATTCCCACTAATGGTAGGCCCCATTGCAAAATTTAGGTAGGGTAGAAGAAAAAAAAAACAAATTCCCATCACCCCATGGTGACTGTGAAGGGTGTGGTTACAGGTCATTAGTCCCATGGGTCATACAGGAAACTCTTCTGGTAGTAGCACCAAAGTGGGGGGGGGGTCTTTCAGGATTGTGGTAACAAATGGCTATACCCCAGAGATTCCAAAAGATCTTCTGCAGTGGTGTCAAAGTAATTCAGGCCAACAGAAATTCTTTAAAAAGCTAGATTTAACTCTGCTAACTGGAAAAGGTAAATGCTTTCCATCTGGGTTGAGCAGTACCCAGTAGCACACTATTGGATTAGTCTGCATGTCATCCTTATGTATTGCTGGCACCTGTATGATTTTTGGGCTCTGTTATTCCATGGCCAAGGTACATTTATTGCCTTTCTCTGCATAATGACTGTGTAAAAGGAGCAGGGATTTGGCCAGCAGCAATTGCTCAAGCAGTTACATAATGCATCCACAACAACAGTGCAGGGAGGAGCAGTACCTGTACCACACCAAAATTGAAGGAAGGCTTGCTTCTACTGTGTCTCCAGTGCTGGGATTTTATTGTTGTTTAACTTAACGGTGCTGTTGATGAATACAACATTCAGTAGCTTCATATGTAAATATGTTGCATTTCAATTTTTTTCTGTAGTAACTTTTGGGAATCCTTGTTTCATTACCAGCACTAACGTGTGAATGTTGCCAGGTGCAAATGCACTAAAGGAGTGCTTTTTTCTCCACACACACCTCTGAGAGAACCATTCCTCTCCCTGTTGCAGGATCTGAATTTTAAGACTGATTTGGCCCATTCCCACTTTGAGCCAAGTGGGTCAGCAGCATGGAAGTTTGCCTCTTAACAGTACTAATTTGTTTTTCCTAATGGCTGTTTACTGTGTTCACAAGATCTTGGACCTACAGGCAGTCAAGCATAAGGATCCCTATCTGCCCCCCCCCACACACACACACACACAAGGGATCAAATATCCCTTAGGACTAGTCTACATTTCCTCCCTCCTGAATTTGATCTTTTTATAAAAGACAATGAACCAGCTCACTCATCTCCTTATTTTCATGGCAGGGGTAGACATGAAAGTGAATGAGTCCTTTGCCTCCTTGATGTGTATTGTCAACTCAGATTTTACAAAAAGTAGGTACTTCAGTTTAGGTAGTCTAAAGAACTGTTTGCTTCAATCTGCAAAAGGCAGGGTTTGCAATTGCCAGGGTATGTGAGAAATATTTGCACAATGTCATAAGAGGCAATGCTCTCACAAAAAAGCACTCCTAATGTCAATTGGGTTGTCAGTAGTACACACACTGTACCCATAACACATAATTCAAAGCAGACGTATAGACCCACATATGCTGAAGCACCTAAATGTAATCTTCCTAAATTCAAAAGACCTCTTTGATGAAGTACACATAATTACCCTCAGCAGTCTTGAATGCATTCTTTCAAAACAACACCCACATCAACACATACAGCCACATATTATGGAGCCTTTATTTCTAAGCCCATAAGGCAAGCCACCACAAAATCCAACATTCTGGTCATTGAACACACTATTGTGAGACACGCTGATGTTCCTCTCACCAGGCTGTGTAAGGAGAAAGTTATGGTCAGTTGCTTACCAGGGGCCAGGATATACCACATTATGCACACACTCAGATCACTGGATCACAAGTACCAGGGTGACTCATAGTCCATGTGTGTATAAATGACCTGATACATACCTCCCTAGACTGTATGAAGAAAGATGTCATGGAGCTCTTGGAATGTGTGTCCCAGGCTGGTATGAACCTAGCACTGAACAGCATTTTACCTTCTCCAAAGATACAAACAGAAGGTGATGGACTTTAATAATTGGCTTAGTGGTTGATGCCATTCTAAGGAGGTGCAGAATTTGTCAGCATGGAAGGAGATGGTCAACAGACCATGCAGCTTTGCCAGAAATGGTCTGAACATTTCCCTTCTAAGCATTTGAATATTGGCTAAAACATTCTTTCCCCATAGTGCCTTTTTTAGGCAATACCAAATTGAAAATACTTCTGATGTAGCAAATCAAAACAAAAAAACTCTGAAGGTGTTACTGTTTAATGCTAGGAATCTAAACAAGAAACTTCACTTCCTACAAGCTCTCCTCACTCTAAAGAATACTGACATCTGTGCAGTCACTGAGACATGATTTAAAGCCATGGACAGCACATACTGTCAGTGCAAGGCTGTAATGTCTTAAACACATTTAGGCCAGTTACTACACAGACAGAGACTAAATGTGGAAGTGTCTCACTTCACATCAGAAGTAAATATACCTCAAGGCTGGTTAAGCAGAACAATGCACTTGAGCTTCTCCATGTTCAAATCACCATAAGTAAAATGGTATACTACTTCCTTGCAAGGCATAGGTCCCCCTCAATGAGCCAGAAAACCCATAACATGTATTTAAACTTATTGGAAACGCTTACCATTCAACCCAATACCATATCCATGGGTGATTTTAATTACCCCACTGTTGACTGGGAATCATGTACGACACCAAACTTGTAGGCACAGAGATCCCTGGATTTTGTAAACACAATCTGCCCACGGTGGTGGTGCTGCGGTAGCATTGTCACCTCACAGTAAGACGCTGTCCGGTTCAATTCTCAGCTAGAGCATCATCTGCATGGAGACATGCGTGAATGGGCGTACCTTCGTTGAAGGTTGTGCATCAGGGCTAGTAACTCTGCACGTAAAAATCAACTACCAATCATTAGTGGACCAGAGTTCCACTATGGCAACCCCTAACCGGGAAAAGCCGAAAGACACAACAACAACAAACTGCTGGGCACAGGTTGTCAGTACACTGACCAGGACCAGGAGCACAAACCTACTGGATCTGGTCCTCACTAAAATGTGAGAGTGCTGCACACCCCAAGTTTAATGTCTTTTTTGATAAGGTCAGACCACAAAATGGTCTCCTTTAAAGTAAAAATAAAACACGGAACCCCAGTTAACCCTAGAATGTTCAGAAACTACTGTAAGGCTAACTTTTTACTATTAAGGGATAACCTGGCAAAATTTCAAGCCTCCATAAACCCTGAGAACATGGCTGCTTACATGAAACTGTTCACAGAAACCCTATACAAGCATGTGTGTAGCTGCATAGAAGCAGCTGTACCCACCGGGAAGAAATACAGAAATAACAGAGAAAACGAGTGACTCTGGTGGAATCTCACCATCAATAGGCTGTTTAACAGAAGGAAGAAAATCTTGGCAAAATTAAAAGAGTAGCATCCAGCAGGATAAAAGCAGTCTCATCAAACTTAAACCAGAGGATAAATAAAGTCTACCAAAGCCAGGTTTGAAGTACATTTTGCCTTCCAGGCCAAAGGCAACCACAAGGTATACTTTAGCTATGTCCACAACCTCAAAGGCAATACACAATTGTATGACATATTCATTCTTAATGGAGCCACCTATACTGATTCAAATTCAAAAAAAAAAAAGCAGTCCCAAATATATTTGAAGAGAAATACAGACAAAGGCACTCACATATGGAAAATTTCACAATACAAAAATTAAGCTCACAAAGGGGGAATGTAGAACAGAAGATAAGAAGTTAAAAATAGAAGATGAAGTTATAGAACACCTGAGAAGTGAAGGATTTAGTGTAGAAAGTCCAACATGGGCTATATCACAGTGTGACAGAATGAGTCCCCCATGTAATGAGACAGGAAGAGCAGGAGACATCTGAATAACAAATATGGACATGGGAAAGGAGATTTAATATGGTGAAATATTTATGTGAAGGAGAAAGCAAAACGAATCAATACAAAAAGAGCAGCAGCAAAGATATTTGAAGAGAAATACGGGCAAAGGCATCTGGATATGGAAAATTTTACAACACAAAAAATAAGAAAACCAAGAGGGGAAAGTAGAAAGAGGATTATTAATAGAAAAGTCAAAGAAACAGAAACTGAGGTTGTAGATTTCCTGCAAGATGAAGGATTTAGTGTAGAAAATCTGTCTCTGATAACTCCACAGCAGAATAGAATAAAGGGTTCCCCACATCGAGAAACCAGTGGAGCAAGAAACATCTGATCAGGTACCATATGAAGATACTTTGGAGCCTTCAGTAAGAAACCAGTATAAAAGTTTTGAGTTGCTCAGCAAGGGCAGGAACAAGAAACTATGACAACTCTTGATGCAGTTAGTGTTGTGTAGTGATAGGCTAGTGAGTTTCCATATGAAAGAGCAACAGATGACACAGTCTGAAACTGAAGAGAATATCACAGGAAGATGCTCTGAAAATTTCTGCACAATGCCCGCAGGAAATGCAGAGCAAAGAATGTGCCCTTAGTTTAGAAGAAAATGATCTAAGGGAAGAGTTGCTTGATTTCTTAGAGATGGATAGACATATTAAGATCAATGAAAGAAGTAGACTACAGAGGATTAATAAAACCCAAAATGTCAGAAGTTTGATAAAACAAACACAATAATTAGGACTGTTCATAGAAATTCATGTGATATAACAGAAGTAAATAGGATATGTTTCTGTACAGCTAAATTAATAACAGATAAAATCTTACCACAAAGACACAGGGCAGTAAGGGAAAGGAAGAGGAGGAATCAAATGCCATCATGAAAGTATCAAATAGAGAAAACTATAAAAAAACTTAGAAGCATCGCTGTTAGAAGAGTACAAGTGAAGAAACAAATCAGCAAAAATACTTATAAAGATAGACACGATGAAAGCAACCTGCAGTATTAGAACAGATTAAGATCTATCGTACACTATGGTAAATAATAAACTAAAGATAGCACAGGCAGAAAAACACAGAAGATATGCAGATAAATATAAAGGAGAAGTACAGAATAAGGAATTTATTGATGACCCAAAATGTTTTATATAGAATTTGTAAGTGAGGCAAAAGGAATTGAAACACCACCAAAAAAGAAGAAATAGACACATTTTGGAGAAATATCTATGAAGATCCTGTGGAACATAACAAAGATGCTGAATGGATAGAAGAAGTAAAACAAAGAATAAGAATTTCAAATGTACAGGATATGAAATGGGATGAAGTAACGGCCAGATAAACTGAAACAAAATTAAGAAAAGCTCCTAAATGGAAATCCTCAGGCCCAGATGCAGCACCTAACTTCTGGCTAAAAGTATTAACATCCCTACATGAAAATTTAGTCATGATTAAGAGCTATTTATACGCACACTCCAAACAGATGCCAACCTGGTTAACAACAGGAAAAACAATACTCCTCCTTAACAGTGAACCTGCAAGTTATTCTAAAAAGTTCAGACCAATAATATCCTTCATCATAGCCTTAAAAAACATGTTAACTACCATTGTAAACCTCCTCAATTTTACAACCCGATACTAATGTCCTCATTAATTGATGGAGACATCCACCCTAATCCTGGCCCTAACCCATCCCCAAATCTTCTAATAGCCACATACTCAGAACAAAACCAACACCATTAACCAAACCCCCCAAATCACTATCTATTGCCCAACTAAATATACGTAGCATTTGCAACAAAATACCACTAATTCATGCTCTTCTAGATGTTCAACAGTTTGACATTCTCTGTCTAACTGAAACCTGGCTCAAACCTACAATAAAGGATAATGAAATTACTCCCCCAGGCTACAACATCCTTAGACAGGACCGCTTATACAAAAAAGGTGGTAGGGTCGCTGTCCTCTATAAAACCGGACTGCAAATAAGTAAAGCAAATCTTAACCTTCCATCTGACATAAATGCCGAAATAATCATTTCAAAACTTCACCTCAACCCTCACAAATCAATTAATATTATCTGTACTTATCTTCCCCCAGGTAAAAATCCTGTCATACTAGAAGACCTGTTAAATTGGCTTTCACTAAACTTCCTACAAGAAACAATACTTTTAGGAGACTTTAATATTGACTGGAACTTATGTAAACATACCAACCCAACCACCCACATTAACCTACATGGCTTCTCTCAAATCATTAACTCCCCAACAAGAATAAACAAACTTAATAATAAAGAAACCATACTTGACTGGATATTAACAAATAGTCAGCAGCAAAAATATACAACAGGAACTCTCCCAGATGACCTCAGTGACCACTCCCTAACATATAATGGCTCTGCATCGGAAGAAGCTCGAGGACATCTATTACCCACAATCCCCTCTGCCTTTACCTCAGATCTAGTTTGCTGCTGCTGCATAGGGTTTTCAGATAAGATTTAACTTTCTTTTTGTTAAATTTTCAGGAGATCTTGTTCAAAATCACTAGTACTGTATTTAGTGTATGGTGTGTGTGTAGAGAGAAATTTCGGCACCGTTAACTTAGTTTAACTTCTTTAACTGGTATAGAGTTTTTTGACCCTTTTTCTCTGGATTGACTGTTACTGGACTTGACTTTTTCTCTTACTACAAAATGTCTGAGAAAATGAAATCTGTTAAGCGTTGCCAGTGTGGCCAAAAGATGTCGTCACGGACAACCACAGTTCCTGTGTCTACCTTGGCCCTCTCCACTTACAAGAGGACTGTTCTATTTGTCACTTTAGTGGGAGGGTCATGACAGATAGGCAGGAAACTGATGGACAGAGGTTTAATGAAAACCTCTTTCCAGGGGCTCTCTGGATGCTTCCCAGGCATCCAAATCCTGAAAATCGAAGAAGACGGAGAGCCCAAGTCATCTCGGCGAGCTCTTCGGTAAAAGTTAGATCACGGTTCCACAGACGTGTTCAACTGTTGGCAGTTTCGAGCCTCGGTCTTGGAACCGAGGCCCTCCGTGTGCAGTGTGGTGCAGGTGCATCTGGCCTTATCAAGCTTATCTCGGTCTCCTCCTCTCAGTTGTTGATGAGACTTGAAGGCCTGCCACTATCTCTCCATCTGTTCCTCCTCACTCCATCCGATCCGGTACTGGTGACTTTCGGGACGGGGGGCCTCGACCATGAGGAAGGTGTTGTCTACCCAGACAACCACATCAGCAGGAACAGCTTCTCCTCCCATGAGTCAGAGGGTCCCCCAAAGTCACCTTCAGAGATCCTTTCTGACATCTTTCTTGGAGATAAACAGACAGAGGACTGGGGCAAATCCCTCCCTTCTGAGGATGAGTCAGTTTTGCTGAAGGCATTAGTTGATTGGAGACGGTGGAACCAGTCCTAGAAGCTCCTAGAGAAGCACAAAGGCAACACCACACCACAGGATGAGGCTCACCAAACCAAAGGTTCCGGTACGGCCATGAGTGGGTGGCGGCATTTAAAAAAAAGATGTCGGAGTAGCCCTGATGCTTATGTCAAACATGTTCGTTCGTGCAAGTCTTTCTTTTCTTAACTAACCCCCATTTGATGGAGCCACACTTTTGGCCCTAAAGTAAAGGAGCAGAGGTGGAAGATGCGCCCTGGTGGAGGGGGGTCCCGCAAACCAAGGTGACAGGGGATAACCTCCTGGCAAACCTACTGTCCTGCTCTGGAGGCAGTGGGGGGTCGGCAGCTTTATACCCTCAGGCCTGGCAAAACCTTTCTTCAGACAATTATTTCTATCCACCCCATTCCAAAAAAGAAAACTCAGATGTACCACCCCCCATCTGTAGACCCAGCAGCTACAGAAATTTCAAAGCAAGGTTCTTTTGTTCCAAAGAAACAGGGGACTGGAGGCCTCATTCTGGAAGCAATCTCAACACCTTTGTCAAAAGGAAAAAAAGTTCATGGTCTCGCCTCAATCGATCCTTCCATTCTTACAGAAGATCTTCAATGCATGCATGTGGTAGTAGTCCTCATCTGAGGTGCCTAGGGATTCCAGGTGTTCCGTGATCTGGACGAACTGGCTCTGTCTGCCACCCTAACTGTACACACACATTGGAATTTCAGTAAATTTCAAAAATCTTTACTACAGCCATCACAGCATATCTATCCAGCAGAGGAGACCATTTGCTACCGACCGCCAGCTTAATTTATAACCATGGTGGGGGCATTTCAGGGACAGACAGTCCAAGGCGGCGAATGGACCAATCTGGTACAATCTGCACATACCTTGGATTGGACCCAGAGAGCCAGATCTACTGACTCACTCGCCAGGAGTTCTCTCTCCCAGCAGCTCAGCTCAGCTTGGCTGCTTTAGCCAGCCAGGGTTCCCTTTACATCGGCGGTCAAGATATTTTTTTAGTAGCTTCTTAAAAGTTTCCACTACAAGACTACACACCAGTAAGTGGAAACGCTTTTGTTTTTGGGCGGAGTCATTCTTGACGAACTATTTCATGAAGGGAGCTTCCCGCTACTTTAAGAGTACAGTTAGCTGCCATTTCTAACTATCATGTAGAGGAATGTTGCGCCTATTATGGCTCACAGACTTTGTAAAGCCTTTTAAAAGGTTCTTTTCATATCAGACCACCAGTCAGAAGTCCGACATCACGAACCAGCCTCAAGTTGCACATTGAAATTTTTGTCATGGAAAACTTTATTTCTAGTGGCCATTACATCTGCTAGACGCAGTGTCTGAGCTTCAGGCCCTTTCTGTCAAACATCCTTATTTAATATTTCATTCTGACAGAGTATCCCTACGCACTAATCCTTCCTTTCTCCCCAAAGTTTGCTCTTCTAGTAATATTAATCAGTCCATTGAATTACCCACTTTCTTTAAGAACCACAATAAATTGGAGTATATGTTGCACAAACTGGATGTCCATAGACAACTCAGATTTTATTTGGATAGAACAAAAGATCACAGGAAATCTGATCAACTATTTGTAGCTTTTGCTGACAGCAGAAAGGGTCTTGCTAACTCTTTCTAAATGGCTAACTGACTGTATCACATATGTTTATGAGGCCTCTGATCAAACATTATCAGTAAAACCCAAAGGACATTCCACCAGATCAGTTTCTACATCTTTTGCTCACCACTAGACACTATTTGTGCGGCTGCTACTTGGGCTAAACCACATACATTTATCTCTCATTACAAAGTGGACAGGGTTTCTAGGGATAGGGCAACCTTTGGTTCCACTGTGCTCAAGAACGTTCTCCCTTGAGTTCCTCAGGATCATGGAGCAGATTGAACACTCTCACATAAAGAAGTTATGTCCTTACCATAACGCCATGTGGAGTGTTCATCCGCTTGGTTATTATATACCCCACCCCCACCACCCCTAGGAAGAAGCGTCGATTTGGTGCCTGGTCTGGAGTATTCTCCTTCTGCTGTTGCATTATTAGTGTTACTATCATACCCTTGGTATGTTTGTATATATGTACTTCTATGTATATAGTTTGGCATGTGTGCGTGCTTTATGTATGGTTTGCTTGCAAACTAGATCTGAGGTAAAGGCAGAGGGGATTGTGGGTAATAGATGTCCTCGCTTCTTCTCGATGCAGAGCTTTCATCAGGCATAAAACAAATGTTGCTATCCCTATCCAAGTCAGAACATGCCGTAGCAAAAAATATTTTGACCCCAATCTGTTTCATAATGAACTTATGCATGTTAACTGGTCACCCCTGAAATCTATCCCTATAGATGAAGCTGTTACTTACTTTAATAATACTTTTCTAGACATCCTAGATCATCATGCCCCAATGCGTTCTATACGTATGAAACCCAAAACAGCCCAATGGCTCTCAAAAGAAACTAAAATACTAATCCTTAGCAGGAACAAAGCCTGGGCTAAATGGCGAACCATAAAAACCTAACTGATCACCTCACTTTTAGACAACAAAGAAATGTGACAAAAAAAGCCATTCTACAAGATAAAAAGAACTTTTATACACAGCTTCAACATTCATCCCTTAACCCACCACATAAATTTTGGTCCGCTATTAACATGCTGTTATCCCCGGGCAAAGTTGCCACACCAAATCCACTAGGCTCTAACCCTGACAACCCACTACAAACAGCTAATGCTTTTAATACCTTCTTTACTTCAGCCATATTAAAACTAGCTAAACAACAAAGCCCTGATACCTCCAAACTACAAACCCTGAACTCCCCTCCCCCTCCATTTCACCTAAAACCTATACCGACCTCTTACATATTGTCCTTGCTTCAAAAACTAAAGCACAACCCCTCTGCTGACAATTTACCAGCAGAATACCTCCAAGTAGGAGCTAAAGCTGTAGCCTACCCCATCTCTATACTGATCAACAGGACCGTAAAAGAAGGTACTATTCCATCACTCTGGAAAATCTCTCATATTATCCCTCTATTCAAAGGAGGTGACTCTACTGAGTATTCCAACTTCCGCCCTATAGCACTACTATCTCCTCTTGCAAAAATAATGGAGAAATGCATCCACAAACAGTTACTTAATCACCTACTAAGCCACAACCTCCTAGCTAATTGTCAACATGGGTTTCGACCATTCCATAGCACTACCACAGCCTTACTATCCTTTATTGACTCTATTAACACGAACCGCAACAATAACACTTCTTCTTCTCCATTCTTTGTAGACCTGTCTAAAGCCTTTGATATGGTCAATCATGAACTTCTCCTCCATCATTTAAAATCCCTCTCTCTAGACAATCATGCCCTAAGCTGGTTCGTATCCTATCTGGATAACCGTAAACAGGCAGTACTCTGGAATAACCATCTCTCTGATCTCCTCCCAACTTCGATAGGGGTCCCTCAGGGCTCTATCTTAGGTCCCCTGCTATTCTCCATTTTTATAAATGACCTTCATCTAGCCACTACCCAATCAACTTGCATTCAATATGCAGATGACACGACCATAATCTGCTCAGCTACAACACAGACTGAGCTGCACACTCTCACACAAAAAACCTTCACTACTATAGAGCAATGGTTCTCTAATCATTGTCTCCTCCTCAACCCCAAGAAAACCAAACTCCTGCTCTTTGCACCCACTCACATGTCCCCTTCTATTAACTTCACACTTACATCCAATGATGGTACCCTCATCTCTCCAGACCAAACCACTAAACTCTTGGGTATTACTATTGACAATCAACTAAAATTTGACACTCACATCAACTCTACAATAAAAGCTACTAACAGAAAACTTGGTTCTCTCTATATAGAATCAAATCTTTCCTAACTCCCAAAGCTAAAACTACCATAGCTAGATCCCATCTAATGTCTACCCTACTATATGCTTCTCCCATTTACACTAACCTTTCTAAGTATAACCTCAACAAACTAGCTTCATCATACAACAACATTGCTAGATTTGCTACAGATTCTCCTTATAGGACTCATCATTGTCTTAATCTTAAAAAACTAGGCTGGCTAGAACTACCCTACCTAATACAATCTTATCAACTTACTATTGCCCATAAAGCCCTTTATCACCCTGACAACACTCCTATGCTCTCCTCTCTCATTCAACCCTACAAAAATCTGAAGAACCTACGCTCTTCTAACAAGATACTGATTCAAACTTCCCTATCAAATAACTCAGCAGGTGACTCCACATTCTTCAACTCAGTTGGCAAAATATGGAACCAACTACCTCAAGACCTCACTACCACAACTTCACTCCCATTATTTAAAGCTAAACTAAAACTTTTCCTTTCCAATCACTGGCTATGCTCTTGTAACAACCCTGACTAACCATTTTTTTTCCTTCCAGCCATCTGCTTCTTTCATCCCCTTACTTCTTTTTCTCAATTCCAGCTCACCTGAGTTTCCTTTTCATAAGTGTCCCTGTGACTCTTTCTTTAAATAGAAATGTATCTATATTTTTGTCAACGTCTTACAATGCTGCAATAGATTATCCTAGTTGTTTATTTGAATTTGAATTTTTGTCCCCTGCTAAGCCTCATACTGAACTCTATTGCATATATAACTTGCAGCATGTTTAATGTATGTTTCTATAGTATTGTATAATTTTGTATTCCTGCATTGTGTGACATTTTTAACTTGTTTTATTAGATTGTAGTGGAGCTTTTCTCCTCGGGCCTCCACTGAAAATGGACATGTATCCAGTTGGACTAGCCCAGTTAACAAATGTAAAATAAAATAAAATAAAATAAATAATTTGCCTTTTGACGATGTATAAACTGTACACTGGAAATGAGGCAGACAGAGATAATAGCCATTTAGAGAAAAGCTCAGTCATATCAATAGACCAAAAGGGTAGCAAAAAAAAAAGTTGTATGGAACAAAGGATCATTTGTTGTTAGTGATAATGGAGAACTATAAAAAGGGGAAGAATCCAGGTATGGTATGGATAGACTACAAAAGCGCATTTGACAATATTCCACATTCATGGATAAAAGAGTGCTTAAAATGTATAAGATACACCCACACTGATCAATTACCTTACATCAACTGTGAAACAGTGGCAAGCTACTTTGCAGTTAAACCATGATAAAGGACAAATTATTATTCCAGGGATAAAAATTCAAAGGGGGATATTCCAGGGTGACTTTGTCACTGCTGCTCTTTTGTCTTGCCCTTAACCCATTAAGCTTTCTACTTAACAGATTAGGTCATGGCTACAATTTACCTCGTAGAAAACAACAAAGTGTAAATACTTCTCATCTCCTTTTTGTACATGATTTAAAACTGTGTAAATTCATCAGATGAGGAAACCACAACTGCAAGTGGTCAAAACTTTCTCAGATGATATTAGAATGTCATTTGGTCTTGATAAATGGGCAAAAGTAACTTTTAAAGCAGGAAGGCTGCAGCACCAAGAAGACATCTGTCTGGGACAGGCATGTGATGTACAAGAACTTGAGCAACTGGGGGGTTATACATATTTGGGAATTGATGAAAGATCAACATAAAACATGAACATGTGAATGAAACTTAGAAAGGAATACTTTAGAAGATTAAAATTAATACTGAAAACAGATCCTATGTCTAAGAGCAAAGTCCTAGCTATAAATAAATTTGTTCTTCCTGTCCAAACTTACAGTTTGTGATTGACTGGCCCCAAAATGTATTAGATCAGCTGGATGGGAAAACAAATAAAATGCTTCATGCTTATCAAATTTTTTATAAAAATCCAAGATTATATATTCCCCGCACTGAAGGAGGTATGGGCCCCATTGAAAATGATTACATGTATAGATCCATAATCATAAGACTGTATACATATCTGTTGACCTCACAAAACTCAAATATAACTTTTAAAACAATGAGGAGAATAGGTCTAAGATGGCAGAAGCATATCTGTGTCAAGCGGGAATGGAAATCAAACCAGAAGTAGTTAAAAATCAGGCAGCAACTGAATGGGCCAAAAAATGAAAGAATATAAGGTGAGCGTTCAGATGAAAAGGCAAGAAATGTGGAAAATGCATAAATATAGTTGCAAGTACAGAAAACTCTTGGAACAACCTCATGAGGATCAGGACTGAACACAGAAATGGTTAAGGAGATGTGAATTTAAACCAAAAGATGAAAGGTTAACATTTGTGGCCCCGAATAGTGAAATACATACACTTTGGTTTGCAAAGTCCATTGAACATGTGGAGGAAACAGACAAAATACAGGTTTTGTAAAACAGAATTGGAAACAGTCTCACATCTTGTTGCTGGGTGAGCTACACTAATGGCAAAAGGACTGTATACTGAAAGGCATAATACAAAATATAGGGCATAAGTAACATGTCCTATGCAGACTGCCTCAAAACCCTATCCCTGTATTCTGTCTCCAGCAGGCTGTTGAGAGGAGATCTGTGCCTGGAATACAAGGCATTGTCAGACCCCACCCTGATAGATGACCTGCATATCCACAAAACAAACAGAATTATCCATTCTAAAGACTTAAGCCTTTCCTGTGATATAAATAGGACCTGCTGGAGAGACATGTTTGTATCCCAGAGACTATCCCTCGTCTGGAACAGGCTGCCCATCCGTTTGAAGCAGAGTTCCTCCCTAATGCAATTCAAGTGTAACTTTTTCAAATGGATGGGAACAGGAAATTCATCCCTGGTTTGGCACTTATGTCTCTAATGCACATATGTAGCCTGTAAATGTTTCATCTCCCAAGACCCCTGTTATCAAGGGTAACAGAACTTGTCAGAGATTTTGGATGCATGGCTAGGCATAAAAAGGCTCTTGTGGTCATTAGCCTAGTACACACATATGAAACTGTTTGCAAAGCTCGTTATCTTTTGTCATCTGGCAGTGAACCACTCTAAAAAAAATACTGTTTTTAATAGGCCACTGTAGTAAAGGTATGTCTGTTTCAGTGAGTAATTCACAATATCTCTGTTGCAGAAATTTGTTTCACAGCTGCTTGGCCACTGGTACACATCTTGACTAAGTGCTGTCTTTATCAGAAATACTATTACTTACAGACTAATCAACCAGTATAATAACCTCGGACTCCTCCATATCCAACTACCATTAAACAAGACCTCATAACAACTTCCTGATCAACAACAGAACCCCATTTGTGTCACCCACTAAGTGTGAAACATAGCTTAGTAAACCAGAGTCCTTCTCCTTTAACCTAAATGTGGTCCTTCAAGGGGTTTTAACTGCCTCCCCATAAATGGGCACACTTACTGTTCTTCAAATAACTATATGCAGTGCATTCTTGACTTAAAGTGAAAACTCCTTTGATCAAATGGTACCTTCCCCACTAGGGGGCACCAACATGCTTGACCTTGTCCTCACAAACACAACCCCTGTCTGTTTTTCACTCATTGTCATATCCTCAGTAGTCAAATCAGATTACTTAGTGATGTTATTCACCTTACGTTGGTAGTACAGGGCAGCGATCAGTCACACTGTTTTTCATAGATTTCTCCAAGCTCAGTCTTCTTGCATTTGAGACAGTTCAATGGTTCCCCTTCCCTTTGAGGACCCAGTAGCAAATACTGCCTTATAAACATGAAGCCTGTACTCTCATCTCAAAATGAACAGACATGATAAGAAGTGTATTCTAATGAAGAATAAAAGGGAGATCCTCAAAGTATCTAATTCATTTGAGACTCCTAAGTCTAAGACCATCTGGTCCATGGAGACACTTTTGCAGCTTTGGTTCTGATGTCTTTTACTCCTCTGGATTCTGACACTGCCCCTTTGGAGTTAATCATGTTATCATCCCCCAACACATCGCATTGGACTGAAGATCATTCCCAGAAGGGAAGAGCAGAATCCCTGCAGTAATTGTAAAGAAGGTTGTCCATGCCAACAAGTTGAAACCCAGAGATATCTCCCTTGGGTTGATAAATGTCTCGTGGCCACTAATTCACACAGGAACACACAATGCGAGGCCAAGATGGCTGCCTTGCCTAAGCAGCTGGATCTTGCTGGGTCATTTTCTCCTCACTTCAGAGAGACTCTGTTCAAGAATTCAGTTAATTTAGTTCTGGGTCTTTTCTACTGTTTTTAACATACATCCATAATCTGAAGAGATGTCTTTGACTGTAGTTCCTCCATCTAAGAGGAGGAGGGAGGTCTGCTAATGAGAGGTTCAGATTCCTCTGATTTGTAAGGAGGAGTTGTGGAACTGCACCTCAATTCACAGCTTTACTCCATCAGATATATAACATGGATAGTAAGAACACCTAGCCTCTCCCTGTCCACCTGAGGATTTATAATTTAAAAACATCCTCTCAGTTATGATTGGACATTTCATGTCAGTATATGGAGACTTCAGCATCACAGGAGATACACTTGGACTTTTGGTTCATGGACCCAAAAATAGTAGCTATTACTCCAGTCCAAGAAACCCTGCTGAATGTATTTGAAATATCCTTGGTGTCAGACTCCCAACCCCATCCCTAAGAGACATGGCCATCTGTACTGTATGCAGGATTGTCTAGTGTTTGAAGAGGAATACCATTGCAGATCCTAATATGATCCTTTGGAAACTGTTGGAGTAAGACTAGCTCCAGGATGCAATACACTTCCCAGTGACAAGGTAAGCAGTCTGCTTGACTGTCATAGGTTCATAGGTTCATAGGTTCATACTAGGCTATCTGCCCGAGGGCATTTACAAGCCTAGCTAGCCGCTTTGTTTCTTACGCCACCCCTTTAGTATGGGGAACTATACCCATTATTTTGCTGTGCCTCTGTCGAGCAGTGACACTGAGGTAATCCCTGGGGTATATATCCATTGGTCAAGATTTCTCTTGAACAAGGCCAGCTGCTCTGCCTCACATGTACCGGGATTTTGTTCCACAGCATAGGGAGTCTTTGGGTGATGAATCTATCCCTCCAGCACGCCCTTGTGGCTCTGATGGATCTAGATTTTTGAGGTGAAGCATATTCATTAAATCTGGGTTTGACATGGCCTTGTATGTTAGGCAAAGGTCACCTCTGAGCAGCGGGTGGCGACTGAATAGAGCTGGAGTTCTACAGATTTTGAGACCCTTTATCCTTTTGGTGAGGAACTTTGTGGCCTCTCCAGCTGCTGCAAGTGTCGGGTCAGATACATTCAATGGGGCATTGTACTCAATCATTGGTCTGATGAGTGATGAGTAAAGGAGACTATGACCTCCCTTGATCTAGATGAGAATCCCTTCATGATAAGGTGGGCAATGTAGAAGGTCTTCCTAACTACTTTAGCTACATGGGTGTCGAATGACAGACTACTATCAACCTGGGTCCCCAGGTCCCTGATAACTTCTTCTGTGCTCAGTGGATTGCCACCTATTTGGTAGCTAGGTAACCTTGTTTTTCCCAAGGGTATGACTATGCGTATGCATTTTTGGCATTTAACTTAGATATCTGTGTCAGATGTGTTTTCTACTATGGCGCCAGTTTGCAGTCATCTGCAAACTTGTCAGCTCATAACCCTCCTGTGTTTGCTTGTACTGAAAAGTAGATGCCAAACAAGGAGTGGGCCAGGACTGAGCCCTGTGGGACACCACTTGTGACAGGCTTTGAGTCTGACATGGCCAGCAGCTCTGACCCTGTGGGTTCTGTCACTCAGCCAGTTTGCAACCCATCTTGTGATGTATGGGTTGACATTTAAGCTGATGAGTTTTGCCTTAGCCAGATCGAGGTAGGCTGTATGGACTGCCTTTCCCTCATCAATGGCTTTGGTGACTGTTTCGAAAAAGTCAACCAAGTTTAAAAGGCATGATCTGCCTTTGACAAAGCCAAACTGGGTCCTTTGCAAAAAGTATACACTTCAGCAACCCTTGTCTTAAGGGTTCTAAACTGTTAGACTAACATTCTAAAATAGCAGCAGTATATCATCAGATGACTCCTGGATGTTTTGGTGGACTGCAGGATGGAACCCTGAAGATATCTCTAATCCGTCAAGCACAAGCTATACCACAACTGATGAAACTTTTTTGTAATATTTGTTAACTTCACACATTACACAGTGACATGGTTACACACACATTTATAATAGAGGAAGCAAACCATTACAAAGATTTTTCCCTTTCGTGTATTATGCATGTATAGATGTTCTTTGTGTTTCACTGTTGCAGTCATCACATTTGGGTTATCTGGTTGCAGTAGCCCTCAGTCGGCCTGATTACCAAAGTCTTGAGTCCTGCGTCAGTTGCTGTCTCTTCTTCCATGACATCAGGTAGTCAGGGGTATAAAACATGCAGCCAATGCCATTACACCAGTCTTTCTTGCCGTGTGGTGCCTGAAGCGGAAGCAGTTCGCAAGTGCCGGTCGGCTGAGTTTCAGAACCGAAACTGGCAGTCTTCAACTAAAGCTAAGTACCATGTTGGGGAAACTTTTTCTTGCTCTAAACCGATGTCAGTAAAAGTAAATAATTGCATTTCTTGTGGAAAGCAAATACCTCATAAAGATTTTCATTCGTATTGTATTCCTTGCCTAGGCCCTGACCACGACGTACCTCGCTGTCAGTTTTGTGCCATATTTAAACAACAAACTGTCTGTCATCTGTATATTATCGCTTCTAAACATTTTGGTGCTCTGTTAATTACCCAGATATGTCTTCAGTAAGCCATCCGACTACCGACATTCCAAAAAAAACAAAGATAAAGACAGAGACAGGCCACCTAGGTCCAAAGCTGCCGACGACGCTTCTCCTAAACAAGTCGCCAGTTCACTGGTACTCAGTGAGGTGCTTTCACAGCCCCTGATACCCGCTACTTCAGATTTGCAGGCCTCTACTGAGACCCATTCGGAGTCCGGTATGCTGCGAGATGCTTCAACTGTGGAACCTGCAGATGTCTCTACCTTAGATGGGTCTAGAGCTGCTGTGCACGCACTGGCTTCTGAGGGTGTAGTCAGGCCTACTGACTTGCATGTCAAACCAACGCCATTTTCTTCTTCAAGGCCTAAAACTTGAACCTTGCCTAGAAAACCAACGCCCACACCGCATGGTCAGGCTTCTATGCCTAAAAACAAATGATAAGAATGGCTGAAGATCTTATTACTTTAATCATGGGAAGCCAACCTTCCCCCTCTGAGACCTAGGACTGAGTTTGCTTATGATACTTCTGACCAGGATTCTGAGTTTTCTGTTTCCTCTGATGACCAGGATTTACCCTTATCTACCTATGAGGATTCTGATGCTGAGGACTCTATTCCCTTTGCTTCCCCCTGAGAGGATTTCTCTTTTGGTGAAACCTTACATATTCTTAGGGAGCATTTTCGGTGGGAAAGTCAGGATTACTCTTATTCTAAAAAGTGACTTAGGGATTTCTTTCTCCTGCCCCACCACAGGCCTTTAGCTATCCCTCCTGTACTAGACATTGTTGATGATGCCATTTCAGAATCTAGCTTGGCCCCTGACTCTCTACCTCCTGCTCCCAGAAAACCTGATAGATATTACAGGGTCTCTGACTCTCACAAGTTCCTTTTCAAAAATCCTACTGCGGATCCTGAGACCATTTCACAGGGACCCAAGGGCATTAAAGCTACTACTGCCAAAAATCCTACCCTCTCTGATAGAGACTCCAGGGAGCTGGATAGATGGGATAAGAAGATATACACTTCTGAAACCTTGGCCATTAGGACCTTAAACTGCCAGTTTCATATGTTAAAGTATTAGCAGCATATTATTGGATTGCTTAAACAGAAAATTATGTTGATTCCTGATTGTGCTGAAAATAAGGATTTACAGGATTTAATGCATTCTGCTGAACAGGTTGGAAAACATACTTTGCAATGGATTTTGATTCACTAGAGGCATCTTGCAGGGCTGCTGTCACTGGGTCTGTACTTAGAAGGCATGCTTGACTTAAGGAGCAATCCTTGCCAGATCATGTTAAAGCTAAATTACTGTATGCTCCCTTAAATCAGGACCGCCTGTTTGGCAACAAGGCAGAAGTTGTTCTTAAAAAGATGGAAGAAAAAGCTAAATCTATGCAAACTGTTAACGATTTCTTATAAGTACAACCTCCATGATTTAGTAGGCATTGGCCCTCTAAGAGTTGGTCCTCTCTTGCCTCTTCCAGGCCCTCTCAGTCCAAACCCAGATCCAGCAGAAAACCCAGGCTTAAGTCCCAGGGTACGCACAGGACTAAGCAGTGGGGGGACCCCACTTCCAAATCTGGGAGTAGTAAAACTCCCCCTATGCTAAACTGTCTCAATGACTTAACTTTAAAACTTCCAAGCAATTCTCAACTGACTGCCCCTTTGGGGGGAAAGATTGCTCTACATGCAAAAAAACTGGGAGCTCATTACCCATGACAAATGGGTTTTAAATATAGTTTCCCAAGGATACAGATTTCACTTCCACGCATTACCAACCCCAAAATGGTTCACCAAATCTACCCCAAAATCAGTGGACAGAGGCTCAAAAACAAGTACTCTATCTCAAGCATAAAGGCTATTCAAGCTGTACCAGAAGAGGAGAAGGGACAAGGTTTCTACTCAAGACTTTTCCTGGTACCCAGAAAAGATAACTCATGGCGTCCTAGCCTGGACCCGTCTACCTTAAACACTTTTTTGGTGATTCCAAAATTCAAGATGCTAACTCTTCACCAGTTGCTTCCTATGCTAGACAAAGATGCCTGGTTGGCAACACTCAGTTTAAAGGAAGCATACCTGCACATCCTAATCAGGGAATCTTGCAGAAGATACCTATGCTTTAAAGCAGGCTACATGCACTGTCAGTTCTCTGCACTGCCCTTTGGCTTATCTGCTGCACCCAGGGTATTCACAAAGTGCCTAGCTCCAGTCATTGCATTTTGCAGGCAAAGAAATATTCAAATATACCCATACCTGGATGATTGTCTAATTCAGGCAGAAAGCCAGGACATACTTTTGAATTGTCTGGCTTTTGTACAAAGGGTGCTAACTTGTCTGGGGTACACCATAAACAAAAAGAAGTCACACCTGGTACCCTGTCAACAAATTATATACCTGGGAGCAAGCTTGAATACAACTTCCCAGATGGTTTACCTCACGCCAGAGAAATAAATTCATTTGGCAACCTACTTCAAACTAGTGGCCACAAAAGCCCTGCTATCTGCAAGGCAAATACTGCAAGCCTTGGGGTTCATGGCCTCCTGCATTCTTCTAATTCCATATGCAAGACTGCATATGAGTAATCTACAATGGTATCTAAAACTCCTATGGTGTCACCATTCTCAGGATCTAGAAGCAATGATTCCTATCATACCTTGCCTACAGTTAGTTACTTTGGTGGGCAAAGGCCTGCCACCAAAACAAGGGGCTACCATTCACTCTACCCCCTGCTGCCCAAACCCTAACAACAGATGCATCATAGTATGCATGGGGGGGGGCTCACCTGGCAGGGAAGTGCATTCAGGGCAAATGGAACCCAAGTCAAATGCACCTGCATATTAATCAAAAAGAATTGTCTGACAGCCTTCAAGGACAACATTCTTCCAGGACAATTAATGGTAAAGACAGACAACACCACTGTTGTGTGGTACATAAACAAGCAGAGGGGTACCCATTCTTACTCCCTCTGCAGACTAGCCGTGGCACTGTGGAACACAGCCTTGAGCTACGAAGTGCATCTACAGGCTCAATTCCTGCCAAGAAAACTAAATACACTGGCAGACGGACTAAGCAGAAACCTCATGGACCCACATGAGTGGAAACTGGAACCAAAGACTTACTTTCAACATGTTGACAAACAAATGGGGGAGCCCAGATATAGACCTGTGTGCCTCCCTCAGAACTACCAATTGGACAAATTTTGCACAAGGGCTCCCCACAAACAAGCTTGCAAAGCAGATGCTCTGTCTTTCAGCTGGAAAAACCAGTTTATGCCTTTCCTCTCCAAAGTACTACTAAAGATCTAACAGGACAAACCAAGGACGATATTGATTGCACCAGACTGATCACACCAACACTGATACCCCCTCTGGCACAGTGTGTCACTGTTGGCTCCATGGCACCTGCCTCAGACCCCTACCCTGTTGTCTCAGCAGGAGAACCAGATTCTGCACCCTCAGCTTCAAACCCTGAACCTAGCAGCCTGGCTAATTACCTAACCTCTCCTTTACCATCCCTCAGTAAACAAGTGATGGATATCATTTTAGAGGCAAGGAGGCCTAGTACTAGAAAATCTTATGCTGAAAAATAGAAAATATTCTGTGTCTGGAACCAATCTCAAGAGATGAGCACAACAGCACCCAACATACCTCAGATTCTTCAATACTTAACTGAGATGCTTCACAAGGGCCTTTCTTTTTCCTCCATCAAAATTCACGCCTCAGCCATTTCAGCTCATTATAACACAGAACCTCCCCTCTTCTCTCATCTACTGTTCAAGCAGTTCTTCAGAGGTGCCAAACATTTAAGACCACCCAGAAGAGCCCCTACGCCAGCCTGGGACCTTAACTTTGTATTGGAGAAACTCATTCTCCCTCCTTTTGAGCCAGCTGCTAGTGCAGATTTAAAATTCCTTTCTTGGAAAACAGCCTTCCTTTTAGCAATCACTTCAGCAAGAAGGGTATCTGAATTACAGGCCCTTATGCCAGTGGAGCCTTTCATCATCTTTCATGCAGACAGGGTGTCCCTCAGAACCAATCCCTCCTTCATGCCCAAGGTGGTATCCAGTGTGGCTCTTAATCAGGCCATTCATTTGCCAACCTTCTTTCCTAATCCACAGAACAAAGGGGAACGGATACTGCACTCCTTAGATGTGCACAGACAACTTTGATTGTACTTGGACAGGACTAAACCTCAAAGGAAATCTGAACAACTGCTGGTGGCATTTGCTGCAGGGGCAGAGGGGAAGGCTATTTCAAAGCAAACCATTTCTATGGATATGCCATTGCATTCATTTCTGCTATAAGCACCATGGAAAACCTATCCCACAGGGGATCAGACCCCATTCAACCAGGGCTGCATCTACCTCTACAGCCTTTATCAGTTGTGTCCCTACCAGGGACATCCTAGAAGCTGCTACCTGGAGTTCTGTACATACTTTCGCCAAGCATTACCATTTGCCAATTTTCTCTAAATACAGAGCTGGCTTTGCCACTGCAGTCTTGCAGGGCCTTATAGCTGGTCCTAATGCTATCTAAATTCCTCCTCCCATCCTTAGCTTTGGGAATCTACCCAAATGTGATGACTGCAACAGTGAAACACGAAGAACATAGTACAGTTGTGTACACTTACCATAAATGCAGATATTCGAGTGTGTTCACTGTTGCAGTCCTGGTTACCCTCCCTCCAACCCCCTGATTTCTTTTGGCTATACCTCTACTCTCCTTTATTATGCTTAAAAGCTTTTTGGTGTATTTGCTTTTTTGTTGGAGGTATAACCTTGTCTGTGTGTGTGTGTGTGTGTGTGTGTGTGTGTGTGTGTATATATATATATATATATATATATATATATATATGGATCTACCTTAGTAGATCGACAAGTTAAAAAACCGAAAACGAATTCACCGACACAGAACATCGCAAATCACTTCACCGACGCCAGAAGATCGACAGTGCACAAACACGACATTGCATACACCCGACACATCATACCAACAAACAAAACAAATCCCTATCCATAACCCACACACACAACACAAGCACACCAAAATCCTTACAAACGAACACTAACCCATACATGCACAACTATCTACAACCCTAACCCAAACCCTTACCCTAAGGTCCATCACTATCGCACTCACCTAACCCGTGCCCTAACCCTAACTCACTTATCCCACCCCTACCCCTACAGACCACCAACATCGCACACTTACCTTACTCGCACCCTTACCTAACCCGCGCCCTAACCCTAACTCACTTATCCCACCCATACCCCTACACACCGTCAACAACGCACACTTACCTTACTCGCACCCTATCGTCTGTCACTACCGCATACTCACACATCCTTTCCCCATCGCAGTGTTCTCAGCGTCGGTGTCTTCCTCCGTCGGTCTTCTGCCATGTCGATCTTCTGGCGTCGGTGAAGTGATTTGCGATGTTCTGGCGTCGGTGAATTCGTTTTCAGTTTTTTAACTTGTTGATCTACTAAGGTAGATCCATATATATATATATATATATATATATATATATATATATATATATATATATATATATATATTATTTTATTTTTTTTTATTGCTTCCCATTACGGGGGGCACCTGACAACCTGACATCTGGGGCAAGAAAAACTGATGTAATGGCGTCGGCTTCATGTTTTATACCCCTGACTACCTGACATCATGGAAGAAGAGACAGCAACTGACGCAGGACCCAAGACTTTGTTAATCAGGCTGACTGAGGGCTACTGCAAGCAGATAACCCAAATGTGATGACTGCAACAGTGAATACACTCAAACATCTACATTTATGCTAAGTGTACACAACTGTACTTTTCTTTCTTGGTAGTTATTCAATTTAACATTGCATGGATTGATCAAGTTTTGCATTCCCTGACATTTCATGTATTTTATTACTGCATGTAGTGTTCCCACAGGTTCCATTTATTTCTGTGTAATTTGCTGTTTCCCATTTCTAAGCACCCTATCGCCAATTCTTTTATGTCATCTTCAATACTCAATAATTCTGTTACTCTTGGCTTAGATTTTGATTTCCATTTTTTAATAACTGTTTTTAGCAGCCAACAATATTAAACATAGTAGGGCTTTACTATGCCTAGGTAATGCAGTTTCTATAAACCAGCTCAAAAGAATACTTTCCTTAATTAAAATAATTTACTCCCCAATACTGTTGACAAAATGTCCTGAAGGAAATTTTAAAATCTGCCACCTCATTGCATTCTCCCCAAAATGTTCCCAAGTTACCCGTCGTTCCCATCACACTTCAAACCATTGCTATTTACTTCTGGAAAATTATCTGAAATCTACTTGGGGTATAAAATACCTATGCAAACACATCCATACAAAAATCCTAAATGTTCTAGATTTTGTTGTGTATCTGGAAGCTATACCAGTATCATCCCATTGTTCATTTGTGTATTGCCTGTCCTTTTTTTTAATCTCTTCAAATTCATTCTTGTGGTTGTCATGCATTATTTTATATGCACTTTTAAAATTGTCCATTTTTAACTATATTGGATGACCTGGACCTAACTATAGGCTCAAACAGAGTTGATCTTTCATTTAACACTCCCCTATGCCTTTCTCTTTGCCTATACTCTATCGACCACTGGTAGGGAATGTGGTTTCCAAATCATAGTCAGAACTTCTGCTTGGCCTAATCCCACTCTATCTTTTCCATCCATTGTTATTTGCACCCCCAAAACTGATCCATTTACTACTTTTCTCCAGCCCACTCTTGCCTATTTTCCATACATGCAGTTGATTCTGATTTGTTTAGTTGTTTGTTTGCTGTGTTTATAGCCTTTATTTTATCTTCATTAATTTTATATCCCAGAAAGATTTAAAACTGTCTCAAGATGTTCCACAACAGTGAGATGACCTTTTCTGGTTTTATCAGGTATACAATATCATCTGCAAATAAAGACAACTTTTCTTGATTACCATGCCAGTTATGTCCTTGAATTTCTGAGTCCCTTATGTTCTTTGCCAGTGGCTCTAAATATAAAGTAAATGTTAAAGGGGAAAGAGGAGAGGAACATTTCCACTTGAATGTTTGCCTGTAATTCCTCATATATCCTCCTAGTTAACATTATTATCGTATCATATCAGAGAATGCAAATGTTTCCATTGCCCTACTCATAAAAATCACAGCTTACTCTATCAAATGCTTTTGGTGCATCAAAACCAATCAACAGCAGCATTTTTTTCTTACACTGCATTTTCCTCTGGATCATTATTGTTCTATAAATGGGGTCAAATGTTGCTTTCCCTCCATAAAACCACATTGATTAATCTATTAGTTTTGGCAACACATTTGCCATTGTTTTAGATATTATAGACATAAATACTTTGCAATCATAGTTTATTATTGAAATGGCCTATATGAAGCCAGATGTGATGGTTCTTTACCATCTTTAGGTATTACAGTAACCACATCTTTCTTCCAGAATGTTGCTGCTTTCCCTCTTTTTAAAATACTGTTAAACAAGACCTTCCAGATCTTTATCACTTTTTCCCTCCTAACATCCAGGCTTCCACAGGAATACCATCTATTCCTGGAGGTTTTCCTGCAGAGTGATTGTATGTCACAGTTTTCATCTCATCTTCTCCCATCGTAGCTGTTAATTGTTGAGCCTTATCTGCCTCTAACCTTGGCATACATAGGTCTTCCATAAGTATTAACATTTGTGCTCTTTTTTAGTTAGACATTTCTCTGCTGTTACAGATTTTCATAACATTTTCTAAATGTCTCGTAACTCTACAAGATCTCCAGTTATTTTTCATAGAATAGGTTCCCTAAGTTTGGCAACAGCCCTTTCTACTTTTTGTTACCTAAGTTATTGTGCTAAAAGGTTTTGTGCTTTGGAGTCATCAAAAAGTAGCCCAACAGCAATCTTTCTAAACTTTTACATATTATCCAGATACTCCCTTATTCTCTCTCTTTAGCACTCTGAAGTTGTGCATCTTCTTGTTCTGTGAAATTCCCCTTATTCTGCAATACTTTAACCCTTGTCAACCCTTCCAGTTAATACCTGTCACTTCTGAACCATGCCTTTTTTTTTATTTCTAGCATATTTTTAAACACCACTCTCATTTTATCCCACTCACTATGCCTTCTGAGGAGATTTCTATCTTCCCAAAATAACTGTCATATAATTTCACCTACCCATTCATTAAATTCTTCTTTTTTAGCAGGTAGGTGAGAAAGCACCATTGTCTCATTTTTATCTCATTACCCTGCATTTTGATCTTATTTGTTATTAGCACATGATCTAAAATAGTTATTAGATGTATGTCAAAGCTTTCATGTAAATGCACATGTTCCCGTGAAATAGAATTTATGTCTAGTCTAGCCCAGATGTCCTTCAAGGATGCATCTGCAGTCCTTACAAATGGGGTTGTCCTGTCGTCAGGCAGCCCTTCGGTCGGCCGGATTCCAAAGTCTGGGTCTGGCCTCGGCTGGTGTCGCACTTCACCCGACGTCATAGCTGCAGTTATTCGGGTATAAAGGCATCAGCCGATGCCATTTTCCTCAGTCTTTCTTGCCGCGTGGCGCCCGAAGCAGAAGCTGTTCGCAAGTGCCGGTCGGTCAGAACCAGAGATTACTACTACGAATACTTCTACTACTACCGAAGACTTCTAAAAGCTAAGTACCCCATTGGGGACTCTTTCTTGCCTCAGCCGATGTCAGAAAAAGTGAATAACTGTTTAACTTGTGGGAAACAAATACCTCATAAAGATTTCCACTCTTACTGCTTACCATGTTTAGGCCCAGACCACGGCGTAGCAGCTTGTCTAGCCTGTGCTTCTTTTAACCCGACGGGACTTTAGACATCGCTCGAATTTGCTGAGGAGTTTTATTTTGCTTATTATGCCGTCGGATCAAATATCTAAAAGCGCAAGGAAAGGACCGACACTGAAACCGAGCAAGCAGTTCTTCCTTCAGCCGAAAACTTACCTCCTACCGAGGCCTCTTCCAACCTGGTGGAATGAAATCCCTCCTGCTCTTGCAGTTTCTCAGGAATAATCTGACACTATCCCCTTGGATATCTCTACCCCTGCACGTGGAGCTGCTAGGCCTCCTGCATCCATGTCCATTAAGGCCTTTGCCAGGGCCAAAGCAGCAAAAACTACTAAAGCTGTGCCTGCTAAGACCCCCTCTCACAGGCCTAGCTCTAGTTCACAAATGCTTAGTCTAGCAGAGGATCTCATTTCTTTAATCTGGGGATCCCAACCTCAACCAGACAGGGCCTCTCACCCACCTCCAGAGAAGAGGCCTAGAGCAGAGCCCCCTGAGCCAGTTTCTACAGATGATTCCTCTGATGATTCACATAATACAAACCCTCCAGAGGCTTCTTTCTCCCCTTATGAAGACTCTGATGCTGAAGAGTCCATTCCTTCTGCCTCTCCACCTGAGGAATTTTCCTTTGGGGAAACCTTGCATGCTATGAGGGAACAATTTCAGTGGCAGGGCCAGGATTTTTCAGACTCTAGAAAAAGGCTTAGAACTTTCCTGCATTTACCACAACATAGGCCTTTAGCCATACCTCCAGTTCTCTCTGTTGTAGATGATGCATTTAATGACGCTTGTACTGCTCCTGATTCACTACCTCCAGCCCCTGCTAAGCCCGATAGGTACTACAGGGTCCCGGACACGCATTACCATTTGTATAAGGCTCCTTCTGCAGATCCCGAGACTATCTCCCAGGGTCCTAAGGCTGTAGCAGCTACCTCTGCCAAAAACCCCCTCTGAAAGGGAATCCAGGTCCTTAGAGATGGGGTAAAAAAGTTTACACTTCTGCTACTCTTTCAGCTAGAGCCTTGAACTGTCAATTCCACATGATCCAGTATCAAGAATTTATGCTAGACCATTTAACCAAAAAGCTGTCCTCGGATGAACCATTAGACAAAAAATCTGTTCAGGAAATGGTACATAACATTCAGCAGGTCAGTAACCATTCCTTAAAATGCGGCTATGATGCACTGGAGGCTTCCTTTAGATCAGCCATGACTGGCACAGTTATCAGAAGGCATGCATGGTTAAAAGAGCAGGCCTTACCAGACCATGTTAAATCAAACTACTCGATGCTCCCATGGCCAAGATCAATTTGTTTGGCTCTCCTGCACAACAGGTGCTGAAGAAGATGGAAGAGAAGGCAAAATCTGTCCAAACAGTGAAAGATTTCTTACAGGTCCAACCTCCAAGGTTTAGCAGGAATTGGCCCTCCAAGAATTGGTCCTTTCCAGACTCCTCCAGAGCTCAGAGAGGCAGGAATAGGCGTTCAAGAGGCAGAAGCCAATCCAGGGGTGCCTACAGGGGACGCCAGTGGCAGGGTAACAACCAGCGAGGTGCAGCCACAGACACAGCCACCACCACTACTACAGGACAATCACAGTGACTTGGCTCACCAGGGAACAACTAGAAGCACCGGAAGCTAGCTTTATTTTCAGTAAACTGGCATTACATCACAACAGACAAGTGGATTTTGCAGACAATAGACCAAGGTTACAGGTTTCACTTCCATACTCTACCAGGGAAGAGAGGAATGCCAAACCTACCTCCAAATCAAAAGGCAGAAGCTCTAAAACAAATAACTCAATTATTAAGGATGAGAGCTGTGGAAAAGGTATCATCTATGGAGCAAGGACAGGGATTTTACTCCAGACTCTTCCTGGTACCAAGAAAAGAAAGCAAATGGAGACCTATTCTCGACCTGTCCGCTTTAAACACCTTCCTCATTGTTCCAAAATTCAAAATGCTGACCCTACAGCAGCTTCTTCCCATGCTGGGCAAGGAGTCTTGGCTGGTAACTCTAGATCTCAAGGAGGCATACCTGGACCAAATTGCAGAAGATACCTCAGATTTCTTGCAGGATCAGAGCATTATCAATTCTCAGCATTGCCCTTTGGCTTATCTACTGCCCAGAGTGTTCACGAAATGCCTGGCATCAGTAATTGCTCATTGCAGGCTTCAGGGAATCCAAATCTACCCTTACCTGGACAACTGCCTGATACAAGCGGACAACAAAAACAAGCTAGCAGAAGACTTGAAAAGGGTCATTTACCTACTACAAGCCCTGGGATACACAATCAATATAAAAAAGTCAAGGCTGATACCATCCCAAAGGATAACCTTTTTGGGTGCAGAGCTGGACACATCGAGACAAATGGCATTCCTAACAGTAGAAAAACAGGAGCAACTCCCTCTCTACTTCTTGGCATTAACAAAGCAGAACCATCTAACAGCAAGAAAAGTCCTGCAAGCCTTGGGTTTCATGGCATCCTGCATAATATTGGTTCCACATGCCAGACTGCATATGAGAAAGTTACAGTGGTACCTAAGGAATTTATGGTCTCAACACAAGCACAGCCTAGAAACCCAAATTCCAATAATTCCATGCCTGAAGCAAGAATTCCAATGGTGGGCTCAGGCCTGTCAATCAAACAAAGGATTGCCCTTCCACAACGCTCAACCAAGCCAAACCATCACAACGGACGCCTCAGACCTCGGTTGGGGGGCACACATGCTGGACAAGTGCATACAAGGTTTATGGACTCAAGACCAGTTGCACCTACACATAAATCAAAAGGAAATGCTGGCAGTAAAACTGGCAATTCAGACATTCAGACCATTTCTTGACAAGGTCAACTGTTGATAAGGACAGACAATACCACAGTTATGTGGTACATCAACAAACAGGGAGGCACACATTCATACCCTCTATGCCGGATGGCAATGGACCTCTGGAATGTGGCCCTGAGTTACAACATTCAGTTACAAGCAATTTTTGTACCAGGAAAAGAAAACATTCTAGCAGACATACTAAGCAGAACTACCACGGATGCCCACAAATGGATGCTGCATCCGGACATCTTCAAAGCCATTACAAGAAAATGGGGACTCCCACAAATAGACTTATTTGCATCCCCACACAATCACCAACTAAAGAAATACTGCACAAGGACGTACCACCCACTTGCTTGGAAGGTGGACTCCTATCTTTCAGTTGGAAAAACCTGACAGCATATGCATTCCCACCACTTCCTTTGATGCACAAGGTGCTATTGAAGATCAAAGAGGACCGTCCAAGGATCATTCTGATAGCTCCAGACTGGCCAAGACAACATTGGTACCCATTACTGAGGAGCATGTCTCGGGAACAAATATGGCCTACCCTTGTTCCCTTGCTGTTAACACAGAACGACTACAACACCCTGCATCCAAACCTGAAAACACTGCAGCTGACTGCCTGGAACATTGCATAAGAACAAATAACCCAAATTTATCCCAAAGGGTTAAAGACATTATCTTGGAGGCTCGCAGACCCTCAACAAGAAATAATTATTCAGCAAAATGGAAAAGATATTTCATTTGGAGTACTGCAAAAGGAGAAAATGTGTCACTGGTTAACATAGCCAACATCCTGGAATACTTGGCAGAGCTCTTCCACAAAGGCCTGTCCTATTCTTCCATTAAGATTCATGCATCAGCTATTTCAGCAGAATACGACTTGGAACCTCCAGTCTTCTCACATCCTCTGCTCAGGCAGTTTCTGAGAGGGATTAAAAATGTAAAACCACCTAGGAAACCACCATTGCTAGCATGGGACTTGAACTTTGTGCTAGAAAAATTGACACTCCCTCCTTTCGAACCAGCAGCAACAGCAGAATTACAATACTTATCATGGAAAACTGCTTTCCTGCTGGCAATCACTTCAGCAAGAAGGGTATCTGAGCTACAGGCATTAATGGCAGTACAGCCCTTCCTGATCTTCCATCAAGATAGAGTGTCCATGAGAACAAATCCTACTTTTCTGCCTAAGGTGGTCTCCAGAGTATCTTTGAATCAGGCTATCCACCTACCTACATTCTTCCCCAACCCACAGAACAGGGGAGAAAGACTGTTGCATACCTTGGATGTGCATAGGCAATTGCGCTACTACCTGGACAGGACCAAGGGCAATAGAAAAACTGACCAGCTACTGGTAGCTTATGCAACAGGAATGGAAGGAAAAGCAATTTCAAAACAGACAATCTCTAAGTGGATAGGAAATTGCATTAGATTTTGTTACTCCTACCATGGGAAGAAAACTCCAGAAAACATCAGGCCTAACTCTACAAGGGCTACAGCCACTACCACAGCTTTTCTATGAGGAGTGGCTACCAAAGACATTTTAGAGGCTGCTACTTGGAGCTCCGTGCATACATTTGCCAAGCATTATAATTTACCTTTATACTCTAGATCCCGAGCAGGTTTTGCCACTGCTGTTTTGCAAGGGATCTTAACTACACCATAATTCCATTTCTCCTCCTCCCCCAGTTTGGCTATGGTATTCTACCCATTTGTAAGGACTGCAGATGCATCCTTGAAGGACATAGTACAGTTTTGTACCTACCATAAATGTAGATGTCCGATAGGAATGCATCTGCAGTCAGGATTACCCACCCTCCTTCCCCTCTGTGGTGCTCCTAGGGTAATTGCCCATCTTGTAGCTAGCTGGGGGAATCTATTATGGTGTACTTGTTGTATATATGTACATACATGCTTATTTTTCTTGTTTGCTCTCTACTATTTGGAATCATTTGCATTTATCCAAATTTAGCCTTCCTAGAGGGCACCTGGTATCTGGGGCAAGAAACACTGAGGAAAATGGCATCGGCTGATGCCTTTATACCCGAATAACTGCAGCTATGACGTCGGGTGAAGTGCGACACCAGCCGAGGCCAGACCCAGACTTTGGAATCTGGGGCTGCCTGATGACAGGACAACCCCATTTGTAAGGACTGCAGATGCATTCCTATCGGACATCTACATTTATGGTAGGTACAAAACTGTACTTTATTGTACTTTGGGGAATAATATATAAATTGTCTCTAAGTTCATAATTCTGAATTCATGTCTTCCATACCAAATATTTTCATTATTTTTTTTTCAGAACTCTACCCCATGTTGTTATATTTTGCCTTCTAAGTCCCCCAGATACATCCCCACTGTTAGAAATCAAGTTGCAGTCCCACCTACAAGTAATATTCCCTGATGAAAGCTGATTATTTCTCACAAAAATTAATTAAGTTCCATAAAAGCAGTTTTAGGTGGAATATAAATACATGCTAACATAATCCTTCTCCCTTGCCAGTAGCCCCTTACTACCACAAATCTTCCATTATTATCTTTTTTCCTCTTTTATCACTGTTGAAGCTCCTCAAGCAATTAGAAGTACTTCCCTCTTCATTTGCCCGATACTCTGCTGAATTGTCCATCTTGAAACCCTGTATCAAATTCACATGCTCACTTCTTTCCAAATGTGCTTCCTGCAGCATTGCTTTTTGTACTCTGCATTTCTTAATATAATTTAATACTCTTTACCTTTATTCTGTACTTTTGAGACCATTCACCTTCCAAATTAATATGGATAATGTAGTCATTATGATAAGTAGTTATTGTTCCCACCTGTTATACATGCCAGCTTTTTAAATGTCTATTTCCAGCTTTTGTGTTCCATGCACACTCTGTTTTGGTAGGTTTATCTTTTATACAGTTGTTTCTTGTCACCTCTATTTGAATCTATGTCACATTTTACAAGACTTTGTTTTAATGGAAATTCTCACAAAATTAAAAAAAAAAAACAAACCCATAACCTGTTAACGTAAACATACAAAACTATGTACATCTTCAAGTAATGAAGTTTAACCCTCCTGATAGGAACAATTTTCCCAAATCAATGATTGTATCCAAAGACATTACCTAACCTAAAATTAAGGTTATCCATGTTAAGGTGCGTGTTAGTCTGTGGTCCTACATACACTGATTGCTTTCTGTTGTTGTCTTATCTTTATTCCTCTCCCAGATGTGAAAAACAGCTTGTATGCATTCAGAACACATGGACTGAAAATTAGATTAGCTAAAAAATTAATTTGAAAAAATGCTCTGGCTTTTATTGCCTGCGCCTTCACTCAGCTGGTCTCCATGAAAACATAAGAACAAATGTACAGCTGCCCTCAGCAGCAGACTTTTCAATTCACATTGAACATTTATTTGCAAAGGAAAACTTTTCCTTCCATTTAGTATTCTCTTATTTACTTGTTTACACAAAACTTATTAAATTAAGGCACGGTCAAGAATCTAGACATTCACCTGGGCAAAAGTAATGGAAAACATATCACGTCTACATATATATTAAAATGTGCACTTTTACAAGCCACCCACCAACTCCCCAACCCAAGATTACAGCATATAAACATGCTTTTGTCTAGCCTTTCTTCTATTTTTCATTATGACACATACATTTGTTAAAACTAAAAAAAGAAGAAAAAAGATATTTATTTACTTTAGTACCTTTATCACATACAACATTAACTGAAAATCCTTTATTGTACAATATGTGATTTATGTCATGAAATGTCTTATACAAATACTGTTAACAATTGTTTTACTTACAATTACTTTTTCCTTCCCTTCAGTGTCCTTCCAAACATTAATGACATGAAGTGAGGTAGGTGCTTTTCAATCCCCCACAAGATTAACAAAGCCAATAAAAGTCCAATCTTTGTTTTGTACTTTTTCTTGTAAAGCCATATTTCACAAATGTGATTGATGCTTTATAAGCTCATATTTATTCACCAGTTTCACTGTTGCTGGTGGTCTTCCTGTTCATCTCTTTTCCAAACCTCAGACTCTGGTTCAAGCCTAAGGTACTTCAGGTCAACACCTGTAATTTATTTTTTTCTATCAAACACTTTCCTTTAGAACATTGGAAATGGTTTCACTGGCAAAGCATCTCTATGAGCTTTATTGTCAGTAGAATGAGAAGCAGAGTACCATTCTGTTTGTTCACTTTTTGTAGGACAAACTTTTGTATTTCCTATTTAGCCTGTTCTGCATCAAAAATGCTTTGTTCCTCCAAGAAAAAGTATTCTGAAAACAGCTGGACATGGCTGCTTGAATCTCACCCTGCCTGTTGATATTCTCTGATTGCTGGGATAAATTTGCTTCTCTTCTGCTTGGCATATAGTTAATTATTTTCCACACACATTCTGCTGTCTCCAATTTTTAATACTTTGCCCTTCTGTCACACTCTTACCAGGATTAACTCTTTCTCTTGGTATGATTGCATCTTTATAATATGGGTCATAACTGCTTTTACTCATGGCCAGGTTTGAGCATACGCTTGCTGTGTCCTTTCAGTTAGCAACTCCTGCTGTGGAATACCAGTCTAGTTGCTTATTTGTGTTTTCATACAATTAATGCAGTCTGTTCCTTACAGTTTATGTGGTACAGCATAAACTCAGGTTTTCTCTTCATGCTCTGTCCTCTAATTCTGTTTTTTGAAACAGCTGTTCTAGAACAGTCTTGTACTCAGCCAGCCTTTCATTCACTTAGACCTCTGATTTTTGCAGTTTTATCAGTTCATCTGAGTAGCTGTCTAAAGCTTCTTCCATGTTTTCAGCCTTTTGTTGTGTGAGTTGATATACTCATTCAATGTTTCATTTATTTTAATCAATTCTGAACACATTAGATTTATTTTTTTCATCTAGATTACTTCATGCAAATTACTGGAAACCATGCTTTGTACCAAAGATACTTCAGGTCAACACCTGTAACTTGAACTGAACTGTTGTTTGCTGTACAGCTGCATGATGCTTCCCAGTCAGATTTTTCTCTTCACCTTTTCTAGTTGATTTTCTTTCATGATTTCTAAGTTTCTTCTTTGCTGGCATCCAGGCAGTGTGCTTACCAGCCAGTAACTGAAATTCACCCAAAAAGAGAAATTCACTGGCTCTCTTTTCTGAGTTTCTGTTTTCATACTGGGAGAGCTGAAATTAAGCAATAAGCAACTGGACTGGCATTCCACAGAAGCAGTAGTTAATTGAAAGGGCACATAATGTGTATGCTCCAAACTTGGCCATGAGGAAGTAACCTAGGCCTTTAATAGTAAACATGCAATCCTACCAACAAAAAGAGTTGATCCTGACAAAACTGTGGCAGAAGGACTAAGTACAAAAAGTGGGAGATATAGTGTTTGATTACTCACTGTACACCAGGCAGAACAGGAGTACATGTATTCCAGTAATCAGGAAATGACAAGAAGCAGGCATGAGATTCAAGATGTCATATCCATAATCTTCTTTCCTGGAGGGTCAAAACAATTTTTATGCAGAACATGCCAAGGAGGAAATAGAAAATGTGAGCTACCCAAACAGAAGGAAATTCTGCTTCTTGTTCTGCTGGTAATAAAGTCCATAGAGGGACTGTGGCAGTGAAACCTTTTCCAATGTTTCAAAGGAAAATGTTTGAAAGACAAAAAAAAAAAGCTCAAGAAGAACTGGGAGTACATTGGAAATGAAGCAGAGACTGGATTTGGGAGAGAGAGATCAACAGGAAGAAAACCAGCAACTCAGAAATTGACAAATAAATGTGGGATTACAAAACATTAATTATATTTGTGAAATATGATAGGACAAGAAAACCTGGAAATATTGGACTTCCTTGACTTTGTTGAACTTGTAAGGGACTCCAAAGCATATGCCCTACATCATATCATTAATGTTTGGATGACCATTTAGGAGGGGGTAAGTGGAAGGAAAGAGTTAACTGTAAGTAAAACAGATTTTTTTTCTTAACAGTAGTATTTAATACTTGCATGCTATAAATTAAAACTTTCTCAGTTATTTTCAAATGTAATAGGGATACTAAAGTAAACAGGTATCCCTGTTTGTTTGTTTGTTTGTTTTCCTTCTTTCTTTCTCCTGGTTCCATTTTAAGAAATCTAGGCTCTGCAATATAAAAAAAAGTCTGATCAAAAGAGCATGATACAAGAAAAATTGATGCGCTTTTTCCTACTGTTGCATAGGGGAATGACCGGATTAAGGCCCTTGTCCTGATCTAGTAAGAAGTTTTAAGGGGAAGCCAATAAATAAAAAAGAACACTGGATACAATACATTTTCTTCTAACAAATAAGTGCTTGTAGAGGCAACTGTGTATCTGGTACTCTTGTCTGTATGGAGACAGTCTGATCAGGGGCAATAAAAACAGAATACTTCTTTCTTTCAATGGTTATGAGATGTGTGTGTGTGTGTGTGTGTGTGTGTGTGTGTGTGTGTGTGTGTGTGTGTGTGTGTGTGTTTCTGAAAGCAGTTGAGTGTTTTGCTAATTTGGGAGAGGAATACAGATAACATAAAAACAGACAGCACTTAGTGGAAGTAAAAACACATGCTGTACCATCCATCTTAGCATGGATAACTTTCCTTATAGTTTAATCCAAGTCTGGAAGTGTGGCTGTCAGCCTGGGGCAGTTGTTCCTATTAGGAGAGTTAAACTTCAATATTTGAAGATGTACATAGTTTTGTGTGTTAGTATTACATTATCATGTTTTAGGGTGTTCTGGGGATTTTTTTAGGGTTTTCAATAAAACAAAAAGTTTTGTAAGATGTGACAATTTTAAATGGGTACAACAAGAAACTGTATAAAAGATCAACCTGCCAAAAATTAGCTTATGCATGTAACACAAAAGCGGGAACTAGACATTAAAAAAGCTGCTACACATAATCAGTATGAATATTAACTTCTTAACATAATGACAGCATTTACTATGCAAAAAAATAGAGTAGTGAACTGTACTTTAAAAAATGGAGTGGAAGTAGTGATTCTACAGGAGACACATTTGGAAAGGACTGTGCATATGAATTTGATAAAGAAATAATTTTCAGTATGGTTATTCAGTGGAATATCTGGGGCAAATGAAAAGGGGAGTACTTATATTAATTGTGAGAGGAGCTCCAACAGTGATAGAAGGGGGAAAAGATAATAATGTTAGATTTGTAGTACTAAGGGGCAACTGGCATGGGAGGAGGAGGATTACACTGGCATGAATTTATATTCCACCTAAAACTACTGTTATTGAGCTTAAGAAAATTCTGGGATAAATAATCAGCTTTCAGCAGGGAATATAAGTAGGTAGGGATGGAATTTGATTTGCAGAAGTAAGGATGTATATGGGGGGCAGAGGGTAAAATATAACAAATGAGGGTAGATATTTGAAGAAATGTATGAAAATATTTGGCATGGAAGATGTGAATTCAGTAATAGGAGTACAAAGTGAATTTACATATTATTCCCCAAGATACAAAAACTGGGCTAGGCTAGACAGAAATTATATTTCACAGGAACATGCATTTAACTGAAATTTTTATTACGCATAAAGGTTAAAGTACAGGGGAATATCACAGAACAATAAGAGGAGCAATTGCAAAATGCTAAACAGAAAATAAGGGATTATCTCGATAATATGCATGAGTTTAGAAGGAATGCTGTTAAGCACCTGTTTTTTGATAATTCCAGAGCACAAAAACTTTTAGCACAATAAGTCAGGCAACAGAATGTAGAAAGAGTTGTCACCAAGTTTAGACAGCCTATAACAAGGAAGTAAGCAGTAATCTTGTAGCGTTACTAAAAATATTTCTGGAATTTTATGAAAATCTGCATAAAGCAGAGAAATATGAAAATCAAGAAAAGGTACAAATGTAAATGTTTATGGAAGAATTAAATACATCAATGTTACAAGTAGATGGGGCTCAATTACTAACAATTAGGATAGGAGGAAGTGAGATAAAAATGGTGATGTATAACCACTGCACAGTATAGTCCCCAGAAATAGATGGTATCCCTGTGGAAGTTTGAAAGCTAGGAGGGAAGAAACTGATGAAGATCTGGAAGGTTTTGTTAATACTATTTTAAAAGGAAGAAAAGCACTAACATCCTGGAAGAGAGTGGTGATGATGTAATACATAAAGATGGTAAAGACCAATCAGATGCAGCTTCATATAGGCCCATTTCAATTCTAAACCATGATTATAAAGTGTTTATGTCTATAATGGTTAAAAGAATGTCAAAGATGATGCTGAAATTGATAGATCTGGATCAGTGGGGTTTCATGGAGGGGAGGCGAACATTTGACAACATTTATAGAACAATGATCATCTAGAGAGAAGCTGAATGTAAGAAAACACCACTGTTAATGATGCGTCTTGATGCATTCAACAGAGTAAGCTGGAAGTTTATGAATAGGACAGTGGAAGCATTTGCATTCCCTGATAAAATTATAAGGTTGATTAGGAGGATATATGAGAGATTAGAGGTGAAAATTAAAGTGGGTGGGTTCCTCTCCAGGCAGGGGTGCCTTCTTTACCCTTTATTTGCATTATATTTAGAACCATTGTCAAAGAAAACAAGGGACCCAGAAATTTAAGGATACAGTTTGTATGGTAGTCAAGAAAAGCTGGCTTTATTTGTAGATGATCTTACTCTATACCTGATAAATACCAGAAAAGGACATTTCAGTGTTGAGGAACATTTTGAGATAGGTTAAAATCTTTTTGGGATACAAAATTAATGAAGATAAAACAAAGGCATTAGCTGTAAACTATGTACCCACACACAAACTGAATCAGTAATATCCATATTTATGGGGAAATGATATAATAAAGTACTTAGGAGTTTGGATTAAAAAGGATTCTGTTATAGCAGCTAAGGATATGTGGGAAAAGACTAAACAAAAGATAATAAAAAACTGGGAAATTGAAAGCTCTGTTTTGTGGATATAGATAGCAAGATACAAGCATCCAAAATGTTTTTAGTCCCCTTAGTTTTATAAGCATGTCAGGCATATTTTATCAACAAGAGGAGAAGTTGTAGATAATAATGAGTTGAAGGGTTTTATCTGAGAGGGGAAGACAGCAAGAGTCAAGAGGGATAAGCCGATTCTTCGAACAGAACAATGTAGTTTGGGATTACCTGATTTGAAGGGGTATTTCAGAGCTACACAGTTAAGTCTCCTATACATAGCACAAGCAGATACCTATAATTCAAAGTGGAAAGGGATGATGATGGAACAGGAGGGAAGCTCAAGAAACAAGGAGAGAGTGGGATTTTGGATGCAGATCCTTAAGGAGAAAAACAACCATACATAATATTATATTCATAGATTAGCAGAAAGTATTCTAAGACTAATCCCACATGGGAATGAAGAAAAGAGATCCTGCTGATAGGGATGACTGCAATTAGGGTTGCAGACAATTGGCAAGTGGGGTCTGGAATTTAGTGAAGAAAAAGGGAACCAAGGTATTGTGAGCCAGTAATTAAGAAAGGGAAAAGAAATAGAATGGGAATAGGCCAAGAATTTATTTGGACTGCAGGCTAAAGATTACTTTCCCTATCAAAGATTGACATCAGATATAGGCAATGAGAAATAAATAGATGGGGGTACTAAGCAAAAGACCGGCATTGGTAGAGTTTTTAGTAAAACCTAGAACAGTGATGGAAAACCTATGACACGTGTCTTAGGTGACACACCACAACGTTTTGGGTGAGACACCAGTGTTCACCAATACCAGAGTTACTAAAGAAACTAAATGAACAAAAATACAAGAAATATGACCCTGCACTTATCTATTAAAACTCAACAACAAAAGAGTCATTAATTGATGTTAATCAAATCAAATCCAGTGTGTTACATTTTTTTTTCAGTTCAATTCAAAATTACTATTAAAAGTAGGGTAATTTTTGGTGCACTATTTTAAGCTCAATTATCAGAGAGCATATTGTTTTCTCTAATGGAAGTGGCTTTTTCTTTTACTTTTATAATACATAGCAGCACACATGACTGGACTGTAGTTTTTTTAAATAAATGAATATGTAAAGAATTGTTTCTGTTTTATTCAGGGGGCGGGGCACCAGCAGAGTCAAGATAGGCATTTTCCAAATTTTTGACATGCCGAGCCCAAAAGGTTTGCCATCACTGCCCTAAAACAAAAAAATGTTGTTAAAAAATGGATAGTTATACAGCATATAAAATACTTCATATTAATTGGAAGAATCAATTAGAAAAGGTTAGAAAGGATTGGGAAGAGAAATTGGATAAGCAGTTCACAAAGAAACAATGGGGGGGTATATGTATGACTTCCCAAATATGCAACAAAGTCTAGAAGATTTAGGAGCTTTGCTTGGAAGTGCTTACATTTATTTATTTATTTTTTATTTATTTATATTTGTTGACTGGGAGTGTCCGAATGGATGTAGGTCCATTTTCAGCGGAGGCCCGGGGAGAAAAGCTCCACAGTTAAAATAAACAGACAGTAGTTACATTGGATTACATAGCGATTAACAATTTACATAGCAATTACTTACAACATATTTACAGATGAAGAACATAGTACATCAGTAGACAACTCAAATCTTTATCTGTGAAGTACATAACAGACATTAACAAATGTTACAATAAGAAGCTCCTGCTGTATAATAAGTACTAGGCTTATGAGTGGAAAGAAAGGTAGTGGTTGGATGGGGTGGGTGATATTAGAGTGGGAGTTGCAAGGTCATAGCCAGCATGTTTTTAGGTGCGCTTTTAGTAAAGTTTTGAAGTGGGTGCATGATGGTATGGAGGTAATTGTGGGTGGGAGGGAGTTCCATAATTTGGCTATGGTGCAAGAGAATAGTGCTTCACCAGCAGAGTTATTGGCTTTAGTGATCTGCAAGTGATTTTTGTTGCTGGATCTTGGTGGTCTGGTGGTGCGATAGGGTTGGAGTAGATTCTGGAGGGATGGGACATTTAGTGGATGGTTTACTAGTTTGTGGGCGAGTAAGAGTTGATACCATTGAAGGAGGTGAGGGAGTTCAAGCCAGCCCAGTTTAGCAAGTGAGACAGAGGTGACTACGGTAGGATGCCCCTGTGGCGAATTTGGCGATTTTGTTGTAGCAGGTCTCTAGCTTGTTTAGATCGCATTGCCTTAGGTTGGTATATATTGGAGAGGCATATAAAGTAGGGTGGAGATAAGGTGGGAATTTGCTATTGAAATCTTTGCTGCTTTGGTGAGAAGTTGCTTATTTCTGTATAACACTCCTAGTTTTTTGTGGACTTTTTTTATGGTCATGGATATGTGAATGTCAAATTTTAGTTTATTGTCTATTTCCACTCCTAGCAATTTGGTGTGTTCAGTTGGGTATATAGTGGTGTTGTCTTTTGCTGTGATGTTAAAGTGAGAGTTGTTTTCAGTAAGTTTGGTGGGTTGGAAGATGAGTAGTTTAGTTTTGTTTGAGTTGAGTATTAATTGGGCATCGGATAACCAAGTTTCAACAGAGGAAAAGGCTTCCTGTGTGACTTTTTGCAGTTTGGGTAGGGACTGGGCTGAGCAGATGATGGTTGAGTCATCTGCGTATTGTATGAGTGTGCCATGTTTGGTGGCAGAGGCTAGATTATTGGTGAAAACAGAGAAGAGTAGGGGTCCAAGGATGGATCCTTGGGGAAACCCCTATGGAGACAGGTAGTTGGGGAGATATGTCATTCTTCCATACAACGGATTGTTGGCAGTCAGACAGGTAACTCTGAAACCAGTTGGTGACTGATTGTGAGAAGGATAGGTTATTGAGGACAGAGATAAGCTGTTTGTGTGGGACCATGTCAAATGCTTTAGATAGGTCTAGGAAAGTAGCAGAGGGGAGATTGCCATTGTTTTTATGCTGAAGGATAGTGTTAGTAAAGGAGAGTAAGGCAGTGGTGATGCTATGGTTTGGTTGGAAACCATGCTGAGTATTGGAAAGTAGGTTGTTAGTAAGGAGGTAGTGTGAGACCTGAGAGTGTATACATCTCTCTAGTATTTTGGAGAGTGGAGAGAGAATAGCTATGGGATGGTAATTGGTTAATTCTGTGGAGGGTCTGCCTTTGTGGAGGGGAATTATATGTGCTACTTTCCACAGTGTGGGAACGTAACTTTCTGACAGAGATCAGTTAATCAAGATGGATACTGGATAGGCCAGAGCATCAGCTGTGATTTGTAGGTATTCACTTGGGGGGTTGTCTGCTGCTAATTTGGTGGGCTTAAGTTTAGTTAAGAGTTTTTTTGTGTTGGAGGTAGGTACAGGAGAAAAAGAGAAGGTAGTGGGGAGATTACTAGTTGAAGGTGTGGGTTGGAGGGGAGGGGGGTTGTGTTGTTTAGCTAGTGATAGTATGGTTTGTGTGAAGTGTATGTTGAATGAGGTAGAAATATTTACTGAGGAGTGAGGGATGTTAGGAGGAGGGGTACTGACTTTACCTGGGTGGAGGATGGAGTTTATGGAGGGCCAGAATTGTTTGGGGCTGTGTTGGGAGGAGTCTAGGGCAGACTGGTAGTATTGGAATTTGTCCTGTTTTATTAACTTTTTGACTCTATTGCATAGTTATAGGAATTTCTGTCTAGTTGAGGGGGTTTTGGTTTTGCGCCAGTGCTCCCAGGCTTTATCCCCGTTTTTCATTTCTGACTTAGTGATTTTCTGTAGCCATGGGGAGGGTTGTGCTTTGATTCTGGAAAGTCTTAGGGGAGCATGGTAATTAAGAATGCTCAGGAAGGTAGTATTAAAAAATTCAACTGCGTCATCAAGACTGAGGTACTTTAGAGGATGCCAGTTACATTCTTTGAGGGATAAGATGAATGTAAGTGATACATAGATATTTTGTACCCCAAGTAGACTCCAAAGAAATTTTCTCAGGTAAACAGCAAATGTTGGAGGTGTGATGGAGAAGAAAGAGGTAATTTGGAACATATTTTTGGGAGTATAATGAGTTGGCTGACTTTAGAATTGTCAGAAATATTGAGTAAGCAAATTGGTATAACTAAAGAATGATTTTTTGAGCTATGATTCAGAATCAGAATTGCCTAGACATAGTAAGGCCTTGCTGAGTCTAATTCTGGTGACTGATAAAAAACAACTACTAGAAAATGGAAGTCAAAGTCTATACCAGCTGTACTAGAAGTAATGAGTAAAGTAACAGAGATAAAACTATTGGAAATGGGATTTTTAGAAAAGGGTAGGAGCAAACTACATAGAAAAAATGGGAATTCTGGGAATAGTACATGCAGAATAATGCTTTGGTGGAGGAATGAGGTTTAAAAGATGGCAGGCTTTAAATTAGTTATGTAATCTTTGACAATGACTGGATAGATTATAAGTGATGTATAATGTTTGCAACTAAAATATGTCAGTATGGTTTGTTTTCACCTACATAAATGTATGATTGGCTATGTCATAAGTTATAATTTAATAATGATGTTTCCTGTTACAAAAGTGCACTAGCTACCTTTAAAGAAACCTAAGTTGTGCACTGTTCTATAAAATGCATTAAATTATTAAGGCTGCTTAGGAGGAGAACAGTCTCTTATTCACTTCTCCAAATTTTAGATTTAATTTTTTGCTGAACTGTTTGCCATTGTATCATTAATTTTTCTTATTTCCCTCAGCAAAGAATGTTCAGAGCTCTCAAGATTAATTGCTTGCACCTGCAGACACCTCCACTCCATGTAAAAGTAGTCAGCACTGAGAAAAAAGCATCTTTGTTAATTTCAATCAGAACACAGTGTATAACATTCTTCTGGCCAACTGCCTCAAGCTGCAGACTTCATGTCTCCAACTGAGAACATTTGCTAATGGAAAAATAAAATAAATATATTTGCAGATGTAAGAAACTTAGTATTTTTCAAGACTTTCATCATTTTCTCATATTTTTTCAAGCCTGTTTCCTTACAAAAGTATGTTTATAACCTAAACCAAGAACATTAATCTAGACATCCACCCTTTAAAAACAAAGGAAATTATTTTCTTAACTCTGCATGTAATGTAATCAGTACAGTTTTAGACCCTCTCCCCAACCCCAGCAGCCCAGGATTACAGCATTATGTTAACTTAAACTTGCTTCTGTTTAGTCTTTCTTAACTTGGTTATAGTGTAAAGTCTACATTTCTTACAACTAAGTAAAATAACTTGTTTACTTTAATATGCTAAACATATACAACAGTCATTGAAAAGACCCCAAACATTTAAAATATTCCTGACTGCACCCTATAAAAAACTGTTTTATGATATAACATGTAGTTTATGTATCATTAAATGTTTTATACAAATGCTAAGAAGAAAAAAATGTTTTAGTCACTTATTTTTCCCTTTAGTGTCCTTTTAAACATTGTAAACATAACGTGTGTTAAATGCTTTAGTCCACCAGGAAGTTTAACAATATCAACAAAACTCCATTCTTTCTCAGCCACTTTTTCTTGCAAAGCCATATTTCACAAATGCTATATATGCTTTAAATTCTCTTATTTATTTGCTAATTTCAGTGTTCCTGGTCTTCTTCCTGATTACTATCTCCCAGTGCCAGACTTTGGTTCAAGTCCAAGCTACTTCTGATTTTTCTAGTAAATTCCTGTGCTTTTTTTCTGTCTGTCAAGTATTTTTCTATGGAACAATGGAAAAGGTTTCACTGGCAAAAATCTGTCTATGAACTCTATTGTCAGAAGAATGAGAAGCAGAATCCCCCTCTGCTCACTCGCTCACTTTTTGTTGGATAAACTTTTTTTATTTCCTTCTTAGCCTCCGTATCCAAAAATAGCTTTAATCCTCTAGGAAAATACTCTGAAGACAGCTGGATTCAGCAGATTGAATCTTACACCTGCCTTTTGACAGTCCATGATTGCTGTGATAAATTTGCTTCTGTTCTGCTTAGTATACAGTCAATAATAATTTTCTGCAAATATTCTGCTGTCTACAGTTTTAATACTTTTCCTTTCTGCCACAGTTTTGTCATGATCAATTATTTCTGTTGGTATGATTGCATGTTTACTAATATAGGTCTGGTCTTCTTTCTAATGTCCAGGTTTGGAGCATACACTTCTGCCATTGATGATCGTTTAGATAAAAATGATTGTAAGTCAGTAGAGGACTGGGGTAGGTTAAAGGACTTTATGAGACTAACTTTTTCAAATCTATACTAAAGAGTTGATAAGTAAAAGAACAATACAGCAAAATTAAAAATAAAACAATGACCTTTCTTTCAATGGGGAATTTCTTAATGCCCAATAAAAAGGTACAGTATGGATGACAGGCGATTATAAATAAATTCATTTTTAAAAAATAGTAAGATTATATTTTTGGAGAATTCTCTGAAGTCAATAAATGGAAAAAAGAGCTGTATTCCACATAAAGGATAAGGACTCAGAGATAGTTATTGTACATCCAGATCAGATTGTGATTATATTTAGGAAACTCCTCAAAATCTGCAGAACTCACATATATTAATTTATCTTTAAAGAATCTATTTATCAAAGTTAGACCAGTATCGGAATGCAAAACTTATTAGCCCCAATTACAGCTGAAGACATCCTTGCTATATTTTAAAAGCAAGTAATGCAAAAATCCCCATGCCCTGAGATTATTCCAGTGGGTTATTGGAAATGGTGAGGAGGGATGATAAGCTTTATACTTTATGGACCAGGTAATACAGATGTATAAAGTCGTCCAACAAAAACATCACTCTAGTATTGGCATGAAGCTGTTATCACTGCTACTGCTAAAGAGAGAATGGTATAATTTCTGCCATCCTACAGGCTCATCTCAGTATTCATTTGTGATTACACAATTTTATGTCTATTTTATCATCTGGCATGTCCTTATTTCTTCCTAGTTTGGTCCATTTAGATCAGTGAAGGAGTGTGGGGGGATGGCAGATGTTTGATAACATTTAAGCACATCTCTGATGATCCAAGATGTGCTCCTATTTGTAGATTTCTAATGATCCCTAGTTTGCTAGCAACACATTCACTTACTTCTGAGTAATGTCTTTCAAAGAATGGGTTTCCCAATTTAATTTACTGAACTAATCAAAGGGATTTATTTAGGATTGTCTTCAAGAGTAAAAGTATTTTCTAGGCTTTCTCCAATGTTCACTTTGTTCCTGAGCACAAGTCAAGAATGTCCTTTGTCCCACTTATGTATTTTATATTTCAAATATGTGGCAGCATTGATTAGGCTATCCCAAATTAAGGGTTACTTTGATGGGAGTATGGTAAAGTTATCTTTATCTGCAGATGATATACTGATTAGCTTAACTGATCCTTAGTATGATTTTTATAGATAGACTACTTAAAAGAATTTGGTTAAGTATTAACGTTATAAAGTTAATGTGTCAATAACAGACTACACATTATATTTACAAATCTTAGTAGGATTTACTGTAAGTATGAGCCTCAATTTAGCTTAACTATCTTAGTGTTTGGTTGGCTGATTTGCTTGAAGGGCTGGTAGTGCTTACCTATAAACCTTAATGCTAAAGTTAGAAAAATGTTTATGAAATGAACCCCTTTTCTCAAAATGGATCAGTATATATACATATATATATATATATATATATATATATATATATATATATATATGTCCTTCAAAAATAGATACTCTTACCCATATTTTGTAAATTGCGCAATCATTTCCACTGGCATCCTGAATGGGATTCTTGTCAAAAGTTAAAAGATGAGTTTTAGATTTTATTTCAGATGGAGGCTGCCCAAGGGTATTGGGGAAAAATGTAGTTTGACCAAGACGTTGAGGAGGACTGGGGTTCCAGATTTTTACAGTTATATTTGTAACTATATATTAAAACTATACTATCAATGTCATTCCTTCCTTACGCTGATAGTTGGAAGGAACTCTTACTGTGACTTATGAGATGTAGCCAGATAGCTATTTTCTAACTTATTTAATTATAAGCATGATACATTTTCTTAGACAGGCATTTTTCATTGACTGTATGCTGTGGACTCAACTGTTTAAGGAAAGAAAATGTTAAAAGGAAGGCTATTCCACAGTATGTTTTACTAAGAAGGATTCACAGAACCAATATGTGTTTTGGAAGTAGTTCTTTTTAAATTCAGGTTATAAAGTTAATGTATAAATAGTAGACTACACATTATACTTGTAAACCTTAGTAGGATTTACCCTATGTACAAGTCTCAATTTAGCTTAAATATCTTAGTGTTTGGTTGACTGATTTGCTTGAAGGATTGGTAGTGCAAACCTTAATGTGAAAGTTGACAAAATGTTTATGCAATGAACCTCTTGTTCTGGAAATGGATCAGTATACAAGTCCTTCGAAAAGAAGTCTTTCATCCCAGTGGTACAAATGCACAAACATGGTTCCCCATGCTTGCATATACGCAAGCCTCTCCAGTTTGAAATCCTCTATAGGAAACACTCTCCATAGTCTCCCACTGCTCACAGCTGCTCAAAGAGCAGTCTGTTTGTGCAGAAGGTGGTACCACTGCAGGTCATCTAATAGTATACTACTAGACACTCTCACTTTGACCTTTAAGTGACTCTCCCTTACTCCTTCCCATCTAGAAATTGTGTTTCCTTGCCTTACATAGTATAGGCTAGATTCAGACCTGCTGAATCTAGACTGTTTGGTATCACTGTGCTCTTAAACCAGCCATCTTACATTAATAGGGCCTCCCTGCACCCTTGTGGCAGAAAATGTAGGTCACGACCCATCTGAATTGGGGATAGCTGAAGAAAAGCTCAGTTTGGGTCTTTCCCATTGGTAGCTGTGTTAAAACTGTTTAAATTTGCCTGTATATAAGCCTCACAATTGCATGGGTTTGTACTCACTTTAACGGAGCTGATCAACATTTGACAACTTTAGCCAGAGGACTGGAGTGCATCTGCAATGAAATCTAAGGCATCCACTGAAAAACAACTGAAAAATAAGTAAATTGTAAGCCAGCACTGCACTTTGTCATCTGTATTTAATTGAATTACTGCTACATTTTTGCTGTTTGCCAGGTGCAATAGGTACTGATCGTGGAAACGAGTAGCTTGGCTTGGCTTGTAAAGGCCCTAGGGCCATTAGCCTAGTAACTTAATATGATCCTAAGTCCAGCTAGCCCATTTCCTTCCCATTTACCACATTCAGAAAAATCCTGCCACAATGGACGAGCACTTTCCATTCATTTCTCCTGCCAGCTTGACTGATATGAGCATCTTGAGGCAATGTAGCAATTGCTATATGTGTATGGACAACCATTTACTCCTAAATCAAACTAACACCCTATGTGAGAGGTGCAAATATACTGTGGAAATGGAGTCAGTTATCTTACGTAAAAACAAACTAGACATCAAACAGGTTGTCAGCCCACACACTTCACCTCTCTCACAAAATAAGGCCATGACACACAAACTCACATAAGCAGAGGTACTCATTCAAAGCCTACTAATAGAACAGAGACCTCCCAAATGCACACCACCTACCCTCACCACTAAGAAAAAAGAAACCACTACACATATCAACACACACAAATGTGTCTCAACAAATAAGCCCCTAAGGCAAAACACATCAAATGTCTTGGTCATAGGTGACTCCACAGTGAGACACATAGATGTCCCCCTCAACAGACTGGACAAGGAGAAGGTCACAGTTAGCTGCCTTTCAGGTGCTAGTATCTGACAAATTACACATGCACTCAAGTCACTCAACAAGTACGGTTATGACTCTGTCATAGTCCATTTTGAATTGAATGACTTGAGACGTTCCTCTCTGGACTATATGAAGGGAGACATGATGGAACTCTCTAATTATGTGTCCCAGACAGGTATGTCCCTAGCCCTAAGCAGTATGCTCCCCTCACCCAGGATGATGCCACAATATAAACAAAAAATGATTCACTTCAACAATTGGCTCAGCTTCTGGTGTTAGTCCAGGGAGCTCTAATATCTGTCAGCCTGGGAGGATATGGTAGACAGACCTCACTGCTTTGCTAGAGATGGTCTGCACCTGTCACCCCTAGGCTTTCGATACTGGCAAAGGCCCTTTCCTTCCCCATAGTGCCTTTTTTAAGCAATGTCAAAACAACACATTTTCCAATGTCAGAAAATCTAATCAAGACAAACTCAGGGTCATGCTGCTTAATGCTAGGAGTTTAAACATGAAACTGCACTGCCTGGAAGCACTCCTCAACTTGGAGGATGCTGACATCTGTGCAGTTACCAAGAAATGGTTCAAGGCTGTTGAGAACACAGTGGCTGTGCAAGGCTACAATGCCTTCCACACATTCAGACCTCAAAAAGAGTGTGATAGAGCTAAAGCTAGAGGTGTAGCCATTTTCATTAAAACCAAATACACTTCGAGACTGGTCAAACATCATGACCCTCTCAAACTACTCTATATCCAATTAACTATTGGGAAAGTAATATACCACAACATTGCTAGCTATAGATCCCCCCATGAACCAGGATAAGCACACTGCCTACCTTGATTTACTGGAATCCCTCACCATATAGCCCAGCACCATAGTCTTGGGAGATTTCAACTGGCCTTCCATAGACTGGGGGACATCCACAAGCAAAAACATGCTCACTCAGAGGTTTCTAGACTTTAACACAAATGCTGTGGAAAAGATAGTCTGCATCACCACTAGGGGTTCTAATGTTCTGGACATGGTACCCACCAACATGGGGGGCATCACTGTAGTTCTCAAAGCATGATGCCTTCCCTGGTTAGGTCAGACCACAAATCAGTCTTGTTTGAAGTAATTACTTAAACTGATATCCTCACAGGAACAAACATTATAAAAAACTTTACCAAAGCTAACTACAGCCTACTAAGTAGTGGTATAAAAAGCTTCAGACCACGTGCAATTACAGACATCAGTGATCACAATGCAGATGCTCTGTACAAACTGCATAAACTCTGCTGTACCTGACTGGATCAAAACCAAGTCTTCCCACAAAAACAAGCCACTGTGGTGGACTTCAAGTATAAACAGATAATATAACCACAAGAAGAAACTGTTGTCAAAAAGCAAGTGAGATATCACTCTGCAGAGGAAGAGAGCCATCCTAAGTCTAAACAAGAAAATTAGAAATCTTGTCAAGTCTTCTAAAGCAAATTACAAAACTAAAATTACATCCCTAGCCAAGGATAATCATAAGGCATTCTTTAACTACATCCGAAGTCTAAAAGGGAGTGCCCAGCTATGTGCTGAACTGGTTGTAGTTGGGATCACTTATAATACACTGGAAGATATCACCAACCTGCTAGCTGACAGATTCATCATAAATTCACCCCCCAATCCCCACCTACCAGATCCTTAAAGCATACCTGACATCAGCCCTCTTTTGAGTATCTCCAGAGAACAGGTCATCTCTGCGCTCACCAAGGCCAAACACATGGCCTCAATGGGACCAAATAATATCCAAGGTTGTTTACTAAACAATCTAAAACATGACCTAGTGGAACCACTTGATGTTCTCTTTAATCATATCTTGAGAATTGGCTATGTTCCTGAAAAATGGAAAATAGCAACAGTAATCCCCCTGCACAAAGGGGGGCATAAACTAACCTTGGGAACTACAGACCCATAAGTCTAACCAGAGTCATCTGTAAGGCCATGGAAAGAATTTTCATGGACCTTAACAAGGAAATAGGCAATCTCCAAACACTGCACTGGCTTTGTTACAGGTAGATCATGTTTATTAAACCTGGTAGACTTCTTTGAGAATGTCACCAAAGCCATGAATGAAGATGAGACAGTGCACACAGCCTATCTCAACCTTGCCAAGGCTATTGACACATTTTCTCACTCTGGCATCATTCAGAAACTCTCCCAGATATGGATCAACCCTTACATTGCTAGATGGGTAGCCATTTGGCTCACCAACAAAACACACACTGTCAAAATTGGTGACTCCATCTCCACCAGTAGACCCACCTCCAGTGGAGTATCACAGGGGGTTATGCTGGGCCCCTTATTGTTTGGCATCTATTTCTTAGAAGTCCAGGCTAAAGTGGATAACCTTTGGCTCAGCAAATGATTGCAAACTGGGAGCAATCATTGAGTCCCCCAACAATGTCAACATATTGCAAGAAGAGCTAACATAAACAAATGATTGGTCCCAAAGCCATGGTCTAAAACTAAATGCAAAAAACTGCATTGCTATTCCCTTTGGCAAAAAGGAATTCTCTATAAATTACAATACTGACAGTATCCTCCTGAGTTCCAACCCAGTGTTGCGAGACTTGGGAACACAGGTTGATAGCAATATAAACTTTGACCACCAAGTTTCCACAGCAGTAAGGAATGCTTCTAAGTAGTGCACCTCATAAGCAAGGGCATAGCATCCAGGTCAAGGGGTGTTATAACTCCACTGTAGTTGACCCTCATTAGACCACTAATAGAGTATAATTTGCTGATTTGCATGTAGCTCACCAGACGGCTGCAGCAGCTGAAGAAACCTCAAAGATTTCTCATTAAGAAAATACAGGGACTCCAACCTATGACTTATGTGGACAGGCTGAAAGCCCTGTCACTTTACTCTGTATTTTATAGGCCGCTAAGATGAGATTTGTGCCTGGCATATAAGGCAATCTCCAACCCTGCCCTAATACAAATGCTGCACATCTGCAAGTCAAATGGCACAAGAGTCACTCACTCTAGAGATCTCAACCTAGCCCGACATTAACAGAACATGCTGGAGAGGCAGATATGTCTCCCAGAGACTGCCACTTCTCTGGAATAGACTTCCTATTCACGTAAAACAGAGCTCCTCGCTGACTCTATTCAAATGCACATCTTATCTTTTGGTTGATAAAATATGCCTGACCTGTGTATAAAGTTAAAGAGACTAGAAACATTTTTACTGCTCGTACCTTAATATTTACAGCCATAGGCAAGAACTTCCAATTTTTCAGTTTTTGAATTATCTTTTGTTCTTCCCAGATATCCTTAACTGCCATAACAGAATCCTTCTTAATCCATACTCCTAAATACTTCATTTTATTATGTTCCTGTAAATATGGATATTACTAAATAAATTCATATGTGGGTTCATAGTTTATAACTATAGTCTTTGTTTTATCTTCATTAATTTAATATCCCCCCAAAAAGGACTACCTCAGAATGTTCCACAGCACTGAGATGTCCTTTTCTTGTTCCATCGAGTACAAAAATAACATCATCTGCAAGTTAAGCCACCATCTTGTCATGAACACCATGCCAATTCTATCCTTGAATTTCTGAGTTCCTTATTTTCTTTGCCAATGGTTCTAAATATAACACAAATAACTAAAGAGTAAAGAGGACAACCCTGTCTGATTCTTCTGTTCAGAGAAGAACCCCCTCCCACTTTGATTTTTGCCTCTGATTTCTCATATAGCCTTCTAATTAATGTTATTATTATATCAGAAAATGCAAATGCTTCCATTGCCTTACTCATAAAATCCCAGCTTAATCTGCCAAATGCTTTCTTTGCATCAAAACCAATAACAGTGATATTTTCTTACATTGTTTCCCTCTTCATCATCATTGCTCTATTAATGTTGTCAAATGTTTGCCTCCTCTCCACAAAACCACATTGGTCCATGTCTATTAATTTTGTGATCACCTTTGCCACTCTTTAGCCATTATAGACATAAGCACTTTATATCATGGTTTAAAATTGAAACGGGCCTATATGAAGCGTGATCAGATGGGTCTTTATCATCTTTAGTTATTATAGCCACCACAGCTTTTTCCAGGATATAGGTGTTTCTCCTCCTTTTAAAATACTATTAAACAAAACCTTCCAAATCTTTATCACCTTTTCCTCATAGCTTCCAAACTTCCACCAGAATACCATCTATTCCTGAAGACTTTCCTGCAGGTTAGTTACAGATCACAATTTTTATTTAATCTCCTCCTATCTTAACTGCTAGTTGTTGAGCCTCATCTATCTCTAACCCTGACATATTTAAGTCTTTCATAAATACTGCCATGTGTGCTTTTTCTTGATTTTCCCACTTGTCTCCTTTATGCAAATTTCATAAAATTTCTGAAATCTCTCTAATACATCTACAGGATCTCTGGTTATTTTTCTTGTTATAGGCTCCCTACGTTTGGCAACAACCCTTTCTACTTTCTGTTGCCTAAGTCACTGTGAAAAAAGTTTTTGTGCTCTGGAGTTAATATTAAAAAAAAACGTTGCTTAACAGCAATATTTCTAAACTCACACATATTATCCAGGTACTCCCTTATTTTATGTTTAGCACTCTGCAGTTGTGCCTCCTTTTGTTCCGTGAGATTCCCCTTATTTTGTAATACTTTAACCTTTGTTAAACACCAAAGACAATTAGCTACCAGCTCTTGATTGTGTTTCCTTTATAAACAGGAAGAGCTAACCACACTTTTATACGATCTGAAGAAGGCATCTGCCAAAAGCGCTTATCGTTTGGACAATTTCATCAGCTTTTTACACTCCAGTGAAGTATATGTTTTGTCAGCTTTGCTTACAAAGCATCTATTAACTGTGTTTTAACAACTTGAAGCCTGAAGTTGTGGATGTTAATTACTAGGCTAATTATTTCAGCATCTCAGTGAAGCTTGCATTTTGTCAGCTTCACTTTTTAAGTTTTCAATAAATTGAGTTTTAACAGCCTGAAGTTTGAAGCTGTGGATGACAACTGCTTGGATACTTAACTTTTTTCAGTTCACCATATTCTAGTGAAGTTTACATCCTGTCAGCTTCACTTTTTAAGCGATTAATAAATTGTGTTTTAAGAGTTTGAAGCCTGAAGCTGTGGACGACACCCAAGCTATGTTATATGGGTTGGAGACACTAGCATTGACAAAAAGGCAGGAGTCAGAGCTGGATGTGGCAGAGTTAAAGATGTTAAGATTTTCACTGGGCGTGACGAGGGTAGACAGGATTAGGAATAAGTATATTAGAGGGTAAGCCCAGGTTGGACAGTTTGGAAACAAAGCCAGAGAGGCGAGATTGCGTTGGTTTGGATGTGCTGAGGAGGGATGCTGGGTATATTGGGAAAAGGATGCTAAGAATGAAGCTGCCAGGTAAGAAGAAAAGAGGAAGGCCTAAGATAAGGTTTATGGATGTGGTTAGAGAGGACATGCAGGTAGTTGGTGTGACAGAGCAAGATGCAAAGGACAGGAAGAAATGGAAACAGGTGATCCGCTGTGGCGACCCCTAACCGGGAAAAGCTTATGAAAAAGAAGATTGCTTATTCTAGATATTTGTAGCAATGTTATTGTGTACTGTATACTTGTACTGTATTTCATAGCTATTGGCTCACTGCTGGTTTTCTGCTGTGATAAACATTTCTGTAGTGTTTTCTGCCTAAAATAGCTTCTCACCCTCCCTCCCTATTGGCATCTTGTCTTTATACCTGCTGGCCTTGCAGTTGCCCGCCCCCTACTCTAAATTTGATCTTGGACACTCCTCCCAGTCTAGTGTCATTAGCTCATTCTACCTAATACAGAGAGAAAATCTGAGAAGGCCAGCCCACTTAGTTTCTTTCCTTCTGTTCCTCCTTTCTCCCTTTCTAAAAAAGTGCCTGTATCTTTTTGTGTTCTGACTGTGCTTCTCAAACATTTTGGAAATATAGAGTATATTTTAGTGCATTTATTAAAGCTTTATTTGCCTTAATATTGCTACAACTCAAGTGCTCTAGGTTGCACTGCATCTGAATTGTTTTAGTGTTGTTTTAGCTGCTTTTCTGTATATATATATATATATATATATATATATATATATATATATATATATATATATATATATATAGACTTTTCTGTATATGTAGACTAGCTACTTATTCTACTGTATTACTGCCTCTTAAATCGTTTTTCAGTTGTGCACTTGCCTTGCTTCATTTAAAAAGTTTTAAATTGCTAATTTTGTAGTGTTTTAATTGCATTTACTGTTTCGGGCTACACACTCAAGTGTGTTAGCCTTTTCTGTGTTTATTTACTGTATTATTTAGCGTGTTTTTACAAAAAAAAAAATACTATCCTGTTTGCTCGTTTTCCACCTTTCCTAGATAGTATAGTCCAGATCCCAGGCTTTGCTGGTTTCAGGACTTTATTTTCTGTGTTCAGAGCTGTCCAGACCTTGCTGTGGTAGAGGGAAGTCCTACTGCTTACCAGTGGGAGTGGTGAGCATTGTACTGCGTGTCTAACACTAGATGAGTGGTTTCCAGCTCTGAAATTGTAATTTTATTAGCCATTTTGGGCTGATTTCTATCCCTTTCAACTTTCTGGCTTAAAAATGCATGTGTTTGCTCATTTTTTGCATTGTGCAGCACCGCGGGGCTACGGTTAAACTATTCCAGGTGCCAGAAAGTCTTCTCTTCAAATTTTCCCTTAAAACTATCTAGTTTCTCAGTAATAGCACTAAAATCTGACCCCCTGTGACTAGCACTTGCTCTAGAACCTGCTGGAAAGCTCTAGGAAGCTTTAAACTGATACAAGTACTCAACTCTCCTTGTTAATAAGGAGAAATTAATTGTAGGCACTAAACAACCTATAATTGCAAAGTACCTTGCAAAGGTAAAGGAAAACAGCTCTTATACTTTACAAAAAAATCAGCTAAACAGGCATGCCTAAGGGTCAGCTTCTGGTGATTTCTCCTGTCCACCTGGTGAATCTGGGCATACTGGGGCAATGCAGCAACTGCCTCATGTACACATACAACCTTCTCCCCTACCACCCAACACTACAACCTGCGAGAGATGCACTTACTTAGCCAAACTGGAAGCAAAGGTCTCTTGTGCTTGACAGTCAAGAGGAGAAGGTTAACACCTCTACTACACCTCAAACAACACATAGCCCTTCAAAACCCACACCATCAACACCCACACATAGCAACACTAAACCCACATATGTGGAGACCCTTAACATTACCCTGCCCAGGCAACAAGGACCTCCGAAGCTGAAATGCAAACAAACACCAGTCACAACCAAAGTGACACATAGCTCACAACACCAGTGTGCCACCCAACAAAAGTCCCTAAGGCAAGACAACATACTTTAGTCGTAGGTATCTCTATAGTCAGGCACACTGATGTCCCACTCACCAGGCTGAACAAGGAGTAAATTACAGTCAGCTGCCTGTCAGGTGCCAGGATCCGCTACATAATGCATGCACTCAAGTCACTCCACAACAAGTACAAATACGACTCTGTCATTGTCCATGTTGGAGTGAATGACTTGAGACGTACCTCCCTAGACTACATGAAAAGAGGCATGGAAGAGCTCTTGGATCATGTGGCCTAGGCAGGTATGACCCTAGCCCTGAGTAGTGTCCTGCCTTTGCCCAGAATTATACCACAGTATAAGAACAAAATGACTGACTTCAACAATTTGCTAAGCTTCTGGTGTCATTCAAAGGGGATCCAATATCTGTCTGCCTGGGACGACGTGATCGACAAACCATGATGCTTTGCCAGAGATGGTCTGCAGCTGTCAACCCTGGGATTCAGGTTACTGGCTAAAGCTCTTGCCACCCCTATAGTGCCTTTTTTAGGCAAGGTTCAAAGGACAAAACCACCACCGTAACAGATACAATCATGCAAAATATGAAGGTAATGCTACTCAATGCTAGAAGTCTAAACCTCAAAATGCACTCTCTCGAGGCACTCCTAAAAATGGAGAACATCAATATTTGTGCAGTAACTGAGAACTGGTTCAAGGCTCCAGAGAGCACCCCTGCAATACCAGGCTACAACTCTTACCACACTTTTCAGCCACCAAACCAAGACCAAAACATTAAATGTAGAGGAGTGTTCATATTCACCAAGGATATTCACACCTCCGGGCTAGTTGCCCAGCACAATGCCTCTGAAATTCTCCAGGTGCAACTAACACTAGGTAAGACTGCAATCTAAATTGTAGCTAGCTACAGATCCCCACCAGATTCTCATTACACCTTTCTAAACATACTAGAAAATATTAAGATACATCCAAACACCATAATACTGGGTGATTTCCACTACCCTGCCATTAACTGGGAAAACTACTCGGGTGCCAACACCTTTTCCCAATGGTTCTTGGAATTCATAAATTCCTACGCCCTGGATCAACTAATCCATTGTCCCACCAGGGGCTCCGGTATCCTAGACCTGGTTATTACCAACATGGGAGATAGATGCTCCACACCAGTGGTCACCCCCTCATTGGTCAGGTCTTGACCATAAACTAATCACCCTTGACATCCACATCCCACCCCCACCCACCCCAGTAAGGAAACCTCAGTAAAAAACCTTTCCAAAGCCAACTTCATGCTACTCAAGTCAGAAGTGACAAACTTCATAACACCCATGCAGACGGGAGCTGAAAGTTCGACTGCTGAATCCTACACTAAGGCACTGTATGAGCACATCCACTCATGCATGAATCGTGCCATCCCAAACAGAACCAAGACGCTGTCCTCCAAAAAAGGAAGCCAATCTGGTGGTCCCCTGCCATAAACAAACTATACAACAGAAGGAAGAAACTGTTGCAGAAAAGATGAAAATTCCAGGATGCAAAAAACTCCCTTACCAGCCTCAGTAAGAAGTTGAGATCCCTTATAAAATCCTCCAAAGCTAGTTATGAAAATAAAATTGCCAAAGATTCCAAAGACAACCACAAAGTATTCTATAGTTATGTCAAAAATCTAAATGGTAATGCTCAAATCGGCTCTGAGCTACAACAGAATGGCATTAAATATACTGATCCCAAGGATATTGCCAATATCCTGGCAGATCAATTTAGTGCCAACGTCATCCTCCTCTCATCCCCTAAAGGGCCCATCTCAATATCAAAAGATTACCAAATTCTGGTAATCATGGCCACACAGGTAGAAACCGCACTCTCCAAAGCTAAGAATACAGCATCCATGCAACCAGATGACATCCCGGGCTGTGTACTACATGAACTACAAAATTAACTGGCATAAATCCCTACGTCACTCGATGGGTTGCCAACTGGCTTACTGACAGAACCCAGACTGTAAAAGTAGCTGACTCCAAATCCAGATCCAGACAGGTGACAAGTGGAGTACCTCAGGGTTCAGTCCTGGGACTGCTCTTGTTTGGCATCTACTTCTCTGAAGTACAGGCCAACACTAAGGGACTCTGGCTAACAAAGTTTGCAGATGACTGCAAACTGGGAGCCTTTACTGAATCCCCAAATGATGTGGATATTCTACAAAAAGGGTCTTACAGAAACAGATGCTTGGTGCCAGAGCCATGGGCTCAAGCTTAATGCCAAGAAATGTATAGTTATCCCCTTTGGGAAAAAAAACATGTACCCATGAATTACCATACAGGTGGCAGTACACTAAACACCAAAAGTGTGATGAGAGACTTAGGGACACAGGTGGACAGCGGTCTCACCTTCGATAACCACATCACCACAACAGTGAGGAAATCCGTCTATATGCCACACCTCATCACTAAGGGCTTTTCATCCAGAAAAAAGGAGGTCATTGTCCCACTGTACTCATCCCTCATTAGACCCATTATAGAGTACAATGCCCTATTTGGTATGTACCTCACAAGACATATGCAACAGCTGGAAAGGCCGCAGAAATACCTCACTAAAAGAATCACAGGCCTAAAGCAGATGCCCTATGCTGACCGTCTAAAGAAACTCCAGCTATACTGTGGGGCATATCGTCTACTCAGAGGTGATCTCTGCTTAACATACAAGGCCTGTCAAACCCTGAGCTGTTGGACATGCTCCACTTAAAGAAATCCCAATCCCTCAGAGCCACACGGTCCAGGGATCTAAACCTTGTCAATCACAATGAACAAAACATGGTAGAGGGATAGGTTCCTGACCCAGTGATTCCCCATACTTTGGAATAGACTGCCCATGCATGTCAAGCAGAGCGCCTCCTTGGCCCTTTTCAAAAGGAACCTTTACGATTGGATGGGGCATAGGAAATTCACCCCTGGGATCACGTCAGTCACCTGCTAGACAGGGGTCCAGGGAAGTAAATATTGTGGCAAGAAATATCCAGGGAATTGTTATGGCTAGGCTTGTATAGGCCCTAGGGCTGATAGCCTAGTACCAACCTATGAAATGAGGCAAATGCTTTTCAGTTCCTCACAAATGTACCAAAGTCAACAAAAATCCACTTATTCTTATAGTCATATTTTACAAATGTGACTGATGCTTTGCAGTCTCACATTTATTCAGTAATTTCCATGTTTCTGGTCATCTTCCTGTTTATCTCGATCTCCCCAACTCTTGACTCTGGTTCAGTTCCATAGTACTCCAGATACTTCTTGTCAACTGTTATGCTTTTCTCTGTCTCTCAAGTATTTTCCTTTAGAACAGTGGAAAAGGTTTCACTGGCAAAGCCTGTATGTGTGTTTTATTGTCAGGAGAAAGAGAAGTATAGTCCCCTTGTGCTTGATGGCGCTTTTTTTTGGACAAACTTTTGCATTTCTTCCTTAACCCTTTCTGCATCAAAGATTACTTTGATGAAAAAATATTCTAAAGATAGCTGTATACAGCAGCTTAAATCTCACACCTGCCTCTCAAATTTTCCCTAATTACTCTCTTCTGCCTGATATATAGTGAATAATCATTTTCTGATAACACTCTATCATCTCCATCTTTTAATATTTTGCCTTTTGCCACAGTTTTGTCAGGATCAACTCTTTTTGGTAGTACATTTGTGTATTTACAAGTAAAGGTATTTGCTGTTTCTGATAGCCAAATTTGGACCATACACATGGTGTGCCCTTTCAATTAACAATTCCTGCTGTGGAATACCAGTCCAGTTGCTTATTTGGGCCTTCATAAAATAAATACAGTCTGTTCTTTTTATTTTTTTTTCTGATACAGCAGAAAATATCAGGTTTTCCTTATGTGTTCTGTTTTCTAATTGTACCATTTTTTGAAACATCCCTTCTTTGGCAGTCTCATACTCAACCAGCCTTTTCTTCATTTTGACCTCTGATTTTTTGCAGTTTTATCAACTTCTCTGAATGTATGTTTTTAGCTTCTTTCATTCTTTCCAGTTTTTTGTTATTTGAGTTGATATACTCATTCAGTGGTTTATTTATTTTAATAATCTCTGAGCACATTTGACTTCTTTTTTCTTGTAAATTACTGGACGCCGTATCTTTAACCAAAGCTGAAGCTTGAACTGCTTTTTGTTTAACAGCTGCAAGACTTTTCCCCAGTCAGTGTTTTCTCCACCTTTTCTAGTTGATTTTATTTCAGGGTCACTTAGTTTCTTTGCTAGCATCCAGGCTGTGCAGTTACAAGCCAGCAATTGAATTTTACACAAGCTGACAATATCACTGGCTGCAGTTTCTCAGTTTCTGTTTCACATTGGGAGAGCTGAAGTTAAGATGTTGATCAGTGTCCAGCCATCTTGGAAGTCTAATCAGCATTGCAATAACTTTTGAGATTAATTGAAGACCCAGTTGATGCAAAGAAGGATCGATAAGTGGGAGAAAGAAAATGTGCTTCCTGAATACATACCCATTTGGGAGCTATAACTTATAATGGTGGGAGTTAGAAAAACATAAGTTATATGTATGAGAGGACTCACTGGGAATGTTTGTTACATTCCCCCACTCGCAGTTAGAGACATTAATGTGATTGTTATTAACAGTGAGTGAAACATTAGTTTTTAATTCATGATGTTTTGGAAATGGAGATTTAAGTATTATAGACATTAGACCCTTTCCTGTATTATGTCTGTAAAGGCATTATAGTTGCTACTTTAATTTGAATGGGCAGAAAATATTTTGACAAACTGCAGCTATGCTTTTTTCTAGCTGATTTATTTTTTGTCTAATAAAGCTGTTTAAAAATCACTACACTGAAAGGCAGCAGGTCAGTTAGCAGCCTTTAGAGAAAAACAAAACAAAAACTCTTGTTTTTATTTGCAGGGGCAAGCCCCCTCTTGTGGGAGGCTGCACCCTCACACTTCCTGAATATATGCCAGCTCCCAGAGTATACTTCAGTGAGGAAGGGGAGAATTCAACATTCCTCACTTTACTGCAATCTCCAACAGAAGAACTGCTAACATGTTTGATCAGCTGATTTTTTGATCAGCTCTGATGGCAGTTCTCCGAGTTTGATAATTTGCCAGTAACCCTTACACACACACATACACAGAGAGAGAGAGAGCACACCTCCCAGTTCAGGTGATTGGATTAATTTCCCCTTCCTTCTGACATTCTCAACCCCACCCCTCAAAGATCAGTTTGACAAGTCCTTTTGGCTTTCCAAAATTAAAACACTTCTTCCATGGGTCCTGACGATGTTCTTTAATGTCTTCTGAGAAGTACAAAGTCCCACCTAGCAAAACCCCATTCATCAGCTCTTCAGCTTGTCTCTCTACTGGTTATAGCCCCAAGAAGTGAAGAATGGCAGTTGTGGTGCTCTTGTCTAAATGTGGTCCTTGACGCTTGGAATTATAGAACTATTAGTCTCATTAGTGACTATTTGTAAGTTTGTGGAATTTATAATAGCTGAACTAATAAACAGTTATAGCTGACCATATATCCCCATATACTCACCATTTCAGCTTTGTAAAATAAAGATCATGCCTGCTCAACCTAGTTGAGTTCAGTGACAGTGTTACTGAGACCTTGGATAAGGGGAATACAGTTCACGCTACTTATCTAGGCCTTTGACAGTATCCTCCATGTTGGGATTTTTGACAAACTCTTCCAACTCAACAGTAACCCATACTTAATTTATTGGACCCCATACTTAATGTATTGGACCAGTAATTGTTTATGATAGTACCCATACTGTTAAGGTTGTAGGTATTTTCTCTCAACAGAAAAATATAACTACTGGTGCTCCACAGCCTGTCCTAAGTCCATTCCACTTTGTTATATATTTAGGTAGCATAAAAGCTAAACATCAAGGAACTAATACTAACTAAGTTATTAAAAACCTGGGGTGGTTATTAAATCCCATTCTGATACTCAAATTCTCCAACAAGGGTTGGACTAAAATGATTGATTTATTAATTGTGGGCTTACCCATAGAACCAAAAAAATGCAGCATCATTTCCTTTGGTAAGGTCTAGCATCACTACTGCTTACTATAGAGATTATAATTCATACATATGTTAATAGCAACCTGTCCTTTGACCACCATGTCTCTTGTGGTTAGAAAAGTCTTCTACTTTGTACAACCTTATTCTTTATTATATCACCTCAAGGGCCAAATATATTATAATTCCACTTTATTCATCCCGTAATAGGCCCAGCATTGAATATAATGTACCCTTCTGAGTTTACCTCACTAAGCATCTAAAGCAGCTTGAGAGGCTTTTATGTTTCGTCACCAAAAGAGATCTTAGGTGTCTGTACATTTAGCTACTCTGATAGACTAAAAGTGTCATACAGATATATGAGGGGTGATTGCTGATTAGCCTTTCATGCTATGAATGACCCAGGACTTTTTGAACACCTTTACCTAAATAGAGCCAGTGGCAAAGCAAATACCTATTCTAAAGACTTCCCTCTACTGCCACATTACCAACACCAGGTAGTGTGACAGAAACTTGACCCAATGTATCCTAGCAACATTTAAAACAAGTCTGGGTGATTGGATGAGGGATCACAAATTTTCACCAAGGATATGTGGAGAAAGTCTACATAATGGGCAACATTAGCTTCCCGCTAGTATGGGGGATGTAGCTGAGCTTCAGAACTGCTACAAAAATATGACTGCCTTTGCTTTCTCTCCATTTCTCCATTGTTTAATCCTCTATTCTCATTTTCTGCTCTCCACCCTGTTACTCTTACATGACACTACACATCTATCCAAATGTTTCAGCTGTAACCAAAAACTTTCTTTTCCCACCTTTTATTTATAACCCCTAAAACATATAGGTTGATGTATCCTATTGCTCTCAAAACTCTACAACTTGCAATTAGTACCTGATTACTTTTGCTGCCCTGCATCTTTCAGCTTAAGTGCTCTTTACACCTCCTGTTATTATCTCATTGCCACCCAATGTCCTTTTCTATGAGGCACCCCCATTACCTACCATGCAAATTCCTGTAGACCTTATCTTTTTGTACTTTTAGAGGCAGCATGTATTATAGCCTACTAATTGTGTCAACCTTTTTATTCATTTAACTGGATGAACTCACTAGGCAAAAGCCTTTTTTCAGGGATGACATGAGAGCACTGTCTAGTTGAGTGACTTGCTCAGAATTAGAGACTGAGAGAATCGAATCCTTGACTACATGCTGAATCCTGTTAGTAATTCATAGCTTTAATACTTTGAACTGAACCACTACTTTAATAGTCATGACATTATATGTATTGTTTATTTGCTTTCAGCCACCTTGATGTGGTTGATGCTGAGCTTCCCAAAGCCTGGCATATCAACCATACTGTCCTGATAGTTTGCATGACGTGGCTCTGCCACAAGTTATTTGTCTGTGTCAGACCTTCTGGAGAACATTTGTGTTGGTGTGGAATTCTATGACCACTCCTAATTTGCAGTCATCTGTAAGTTAAGTCAGCCAGAGGCCACTGACATTGGCCTTGACTTCAGAGAAGTAAATGCCAAAAAGGGCAGTCCCAAAACCAATCACTGAGGGATTCCACTTGTGACTGGCCTCTTTGTAGAGGGGGACTCCCCAGTTCTAACTTCCTGTGTCCTGTCTATGAATGGACACAGGCAGCCTGTAAATGGTTCATCTCACAGGCTCCTGCTTGAAAATGGTTAATCTCCCAAACCGCTGCTTACCAGAACTTGTAACAGATTTGGGATACATGGCTAGGCTTAAAAAGTCCCTTGTAGCAGTTAGCCTAGAAAACACCTTTGAGGCATTGTATAATGTCTGTAAGCATGCTCTGCCTCTATGACACTGTCTGTAGTCATTGTTGTAATGATGTGTTCTAATTATATATCATGTTATCATTAAAACAGTAACAGAATGAAAAAAATGTTTTCTTTTTTTGTCAAACCCCATTGTTTCTTGCATAGCACTATTATTCTGGCACATATATATGAACATTTCAGCATTAGCAACCATAGAATTGATTTTCAAAAAACTGAGCATACTGCAGAAAGAACACTGTTTTGCTATGCATGACAAAATACAAGTATTAGGTCAGATTTTTGGAGAATGTCCAGATTTTTGCCTCATATTTTTGACCTGTACCTCATAAAATATTTGTATTTTTCTGGCAAATCACTGAGGATTGATGTCACTAAATAATGACAAGCATTTTAGTTTCAGACTTCATATTCTTCAGAAAAAATGCATTTTAACACAAAACCTGTTATTCTAGCAACTTACTATGTTTATAAGAGAATTGTTTAAACCTGTCCCTGTTTTGGGTCTTTATTCCCCCATTATTTTAGGCTTTATCCAAATTTACTGCGCTGAGAGGTTGCAAGGTATGTAGGTCATATATCAATCATGAGTGAAGATCTTAGTCCAAGCTTAATCAAATACCTGATTAAAGCAACGGTAAAGCTTTGCAAATCAGTGGAAAAATAGATAAGAAAATTGTGCTATGCCGGAGCTCTGTCAGCTGAGTGGCACTCAGTTTACATGTCTATCTTAGTTTAAAGGTTGCACAGTAATGGGCAATAAATGAAATACATCCTGCAAAAAGGAATCTGAATCACAGATTGTTTTGGTACTGTAGAACACTGAAGATGCCACTTAACCAGTTAGAGCCTCCAACCAAGAAAACACCCTTCCTAGTAGCTAAAACATATAATAAATAGTCTGCAGTATTACCATTTCATTATTTTACACACTGCTAATATTTGTTTAAATAGTGTATGCTCAAAAGAATAATGCCCATTACAGCCATGAACATGACATTAGATCTCTTCAGAAATGACAATCTGAATATCCTACTGCCTTTACAACACGTCTTTCTTATTTTTTCAAGAGCTACTACACAAGTTGTCATGTATCATTAACTGTCAAGATTTGGTATATCCTATGAAAAAATACAATCCAAGTTTCCAGTTAAAGTAATAATGAATAACATAGCACTGGGTGGTTTCTGATGTTTTAGAGCACAGACACACACACACACACACACACACACACACACACACACACACACAAAAAGAAACATGATTTATTTGTAATGCTGCTCCCCATTTATGTGCAGCTCCTTAACTGGGTTGTGATTAAACATGTAATTACTGCCAGTGCTGGGTATGCTACTACTGTTGTGCTTTCCCTGTTTATCACATTTGAAATAATAAAGAATGTGACAGATGTATGGCTTCTGGGTGGCTCCCCCCACCTCCCTTGGGAAATAGGACATTCATTATACACTTTTTTTTTTTTTTTGCATCTGAATGTCTTTCATTCTTGGGAAAGAATGTTGCAGATTCTCAAAGCATCAGACCACACAGATGGATTACTGCAGAGGCACAGAGGTGTATGAAACAGGCAGCAACTTTAGGCCATGTGGATTTTAAGTATCACCCTGAAAGGTAGCTCTTCATTGCCTTTCCCTTTCACACAGCACCTTATGCAGAGTACTGCAGAACTTACAGAAACCTACAGTAGCTCTGATAAACATTATTTCTTATTTTACCTTTGTTTAGTACTGAATTTCTGCTATTTGTTTTTTGTATTCATTGTATATACAGCACAGTGAGTCTGTTTAAATGACAACCTTTAACAGATCAGCACCTCGCCACTGTATTGATACTACAATAAATCATTTATTGCTTCACTGATCAGTGTTTTTCCTAGGGTCTTAATAATGTAATAAACTATATAGTGCTTCTGTTTGGATGTGGCTCATGTGCATATCAGATAGCATGTTCTGTGACCTTTCTGACCTCTGCACCAGGGGCACTACCTTAATTCTTGGTCCTTCTGCTCATTTCATGTAGCCGGAATGGATTTGTCCAGCAGTGTCAGCAAGGGTCATTTCCTTGGTGATGTTGAGGAAAGCTAGAATTAATGAGGGTGCAGCCTCTGAAAATAACTCTTCATTGTCCCTTTACCAGTGACCTGAGTTCAATGGTGAAGTTTACAGTTCAGTAGCTCTGCAATCATGTTGATAAGCATGGCTAGATGAGGGAGCAAAAGAAAGAAAACACAGCACCAAGCAAGGATAGAAATACAAGAATACAGAGAGGCCAGGCATTGCAATGGGAAACAGCTATAACAATCCCCAGGTGTTATTTCTTATGGAAGGTTGCTGGAAGCAGAGCATAAAACTAAATTTCTGGTGAGATCATGGAGGCATAAAGCAGTAAAAATCATTTAAGGGATCATGGAGTCACAGATTTAGCTTGTATTTAAGTGATCCGCCTCAAGTATTTGCCTTAGCAACTATGTTTAATTCCTAGCTTATAGTATGACTTCTCATCATTTTTTTTTTCAAAATAAAAAGTGACAGGTCTGTAGTTCAGCCTATAAATACTCAAACAGCCCAGGCTCTAAAACACATTCTCACTCACTGTGTAGTGACACTACTCATGACGTGTGTTATGTGTCCACAGAGGAGAGTGACTCACCTTTTTAATTTCAAATGTACATGCCAACTGAAAATCTGGTTTCTTTTTTTTTTTTTTGGTTTGGCAGGAGTAAACATCCATGATTTGGTTACTATTCAGGCATGTATAATTAAAAAGCCTAGAAGAAAAGTCTGGCTGTGTGGGATTTCAATGTCTAACCTACAGCAAAGTAAAATGTTTGCATAATTCAATTCAGAGGCTTACAGAAGCAGAGGGTATGGATACAAAGTGGGACTGCTTGGCCTACCTAGTTCACCCATTTCCCTACATACATGAGACACTATGAACCTTGTGAGACTTGCCTTAGATCTGTCTTGTGCATTTCTGAATTTCCTAACTGCTTTCTCCCCCTACTGCCTCCTCAGATGTAGTCTTCTAATCATTAACCATATTTGTTGAAAAAAAAAATGTTTTCTCCTATCTCCCAGGAGCTGTCCAACATGCATCTTCAGTTTGTGCTCTTGTGTCCGTGTACATATTGTGACGATTGGGGAGAGATGAGTGAAGGCTGCCAGCCTAGTCAAATAGAATTTGATATATAATTCTGGCATTTGTAAATAAATGTAAAATACACACATCAGGCATGTCTTCTTGAGTGTAAAAGAATACTGTGAAATGTGGACCTGCAAAATATGTGACAACATTGCACTCTACTGGTGAGATATGACACTTTCATGTTAGAATTTGGCTCCAGTGCATCTGGATGAAGGTTTCATGCCCATTGTTTTAAGGCTAAAGTTTATGACCAGAATTTACATATGGAAGGTGCTTTATTGCTCTGGTTTCTGCTAGAATGTATATGTGAAATGCCTTGTATTGTTGTAAGTTTCTGAGCAGGTGTTAAGATTGATAAATAATGCAGTTTGTGGCCTGAGAACTCAGACCAGGTGTTAAGATGATGCAATATGAATACTGAGAAAAACTAATTGTCAAAAATGATGTAATTTGGGAGGGCCTTAGAAACATGTTTGTTAGTAATGTTTAAATACTATTTCTCACAAGAGACTTGGAGCATTTTGATCTTGGATATCTAACTCAGCACTCTGCCTATGCTCACATGTAAGTTTTAGCACTATGATTTTTTTGTAGGAATAGTTAAAGTTAGTAAAGATTAATTAGGTATTTTTCTTTGAAATCAGACCTGCCCTGCTGTATTATTTTAAGTTTCTGTGTGATCTGTGAACTCTTAGATATCTCTGTGGTGTAGTAGTTTTGTCTTGTGTTTTAATTATTTATTATTAAATATTTTAAAAACCTTTACCTGTGGCTGGTTTGTGTAGAGATAAGCTCTAGAGTACATTGCATATTTATAGAGTTTATTGTAATAGGCCACTCTAATAAGCCTAGACTGAATAGTCACATTACCATTGGATAATAATATTGCACAGTAATAACTGGACACCCTTTTAAGGGCCTTTTATTAGCTGAAATTATTAGCTGGGTGGTGGCAGGGATTACTACTGTATGGTCTGGGTAAAGGGGCACAGCTGGAGAATCTGTGTCAGCCTTTCCCAGGAGTGTCTGTGAAGTTGTATAAATACTTATCTCAAAGTGTGTGTGTGTGTGTGTGTGTGTGTGTGTGTGTGTGTGTGTGTGTGTGTGTGTGTGTGTGTATGTATGTGTGGTGGCAGCTACATGGCAGGGACACAAAGCACTGGTTGGACAGAGAGGGTACTGGAGGTTTTAGCTTTCCCAGCTAGGCTGAGACCTGGACCCTATAGCTGTGCCAGTGGGGAGTCATATTGGGGACCTGGTGAGCAAGGGAGCAACCAGCCCCAGACTGACTGTAATCTCTGTGTGTGATCTCTGTGTGCACTTAAGGGAAATTGTACTTTACTGTGTGTATTAGTTATCCTTTCCTCTCTTCTAGGAGATGACCTCCCTGGTGTTAGTGGTGAGGATTGAGGCTCCTTGATTGCTGGGCCAGGGCACAGTTGTCACAAGTATTTGGAAGTGGTGACATCTACTTCAAATACTAATTGGCTTGTAGTGGTGAGGGGTAGAGTGAATTCCTGTAGCTTATGTACAGTGATCTCTAAAAGTGTTTTGTACTCTAAAACAGCCACGCAGTGTATACTCAGAGTTCAGATCACAATTGTTGCATTCCTTTTGTTAGCTTAGTGTTAGTCAGAGTGAGCAGGCAGCATGTTAGCAGAGGAGTATGGAAAGCTGAGAAGGAGCCAGCTGGCGGAGATGAGCCAGGCTAGGGGACTGGTGCATGGAAACCTGACTAAAGCAGACCTGATTGCAGCCTTGGTTACAGCTGCATCAGAAAACAGCAGCCTGGAGGGCAATCAGACTGACAGTGGAGATACAATATCCTCAGAGAATGGACAGCTCAACCTTTCTGCAGTGGACTTAAAAATCCAGCTGGAGCTAAAGAGACTTGAGTTGGAGGCCAGGCATATGGAACTAGAAACAGGTGAAAAAATGAGGCGTCTACAAGCTGAGGAAAATGAATGACAGAGGATGCATGAGAGGGAAATGCTGACTCTTCACCAGAGTCATGGAGGTAATGGGGAAGGGAGTAACCGGACCCCAGAAGCACAAAAGGTCAGTAGATTTCTTCCACAGTTTAAAGAGGGGGATAATTTTGATAGCTTCATTCATATGTTTGAGTGGGTATGTAAACAGTATGAAGTTGACCAAAGGCTCTGGGTACGGTTCCTGACCCCCTTACTCCATGGTCAATCTGTAACTTCTTTAGCAAAAATCCATGACACTGACTGTTTTGATTATACTGCTGTAAAAACAACACTTGTTGGAATGTTTTAAGCTAACACCTGAAATGTATAAGAAAAAGTTTGTGAGCATAGACGCAAGGCAGATGAAAATGTATGTGAATATGTTGCTGAACTGAGCACTTATTTTCATAGTTGGGTGAGTGAATATCAGGTCACCACTTTTGAAGGGCTGGCAGACCTTGTGGTAAGGGAACAAGCCCTTAGCACGTTGCCTGAGGACATGAGGATCTGGTTAGCTGATAGACAGTGTGCTACTTCAGAGGAGTTGGGGAAGAAGGGAGACCTATACCTAGCAAGCAGGGCAGCCTTGCACAGGAGAGGGACCCCCAGTACTGCTCATGGGACTAAAGGAACCCATGGTGGGTAGCACAGACTGCCCCAACAGAATTCGCCAGTAGCAGGGGAAGCCACTAGTCCAGGCACACATCCAGGAGCTAGGGTTAAATGTTTTGAATGCAACCAGTGGAGCCATGTGGCATACAGATGTCCACAGAGGCAAGGTAGGGAGCCAGTAAGTAGGAAATACAAAATGCCAACAGCGGGTTGTCTTGAGACAACAGGGGTATGGAACTACCATCCTGCAGATGTCCTGAGAGGGAAGGGTTTGGATGAGGCAGTACTATGTACTTATGCAGTTACATGCAGTGAGGCTAGGAGACAAGCATGTGGGTCTGGTAGCCTGGGGGAGACCCAGACAGACTGCATACTTGCAACAAGGACTGCTGGGGTGGTTATTTCAGGGAGTGAACTATGCTGTAGCAGTAAGACTGAATGTGAGCCACAGCTGCTTGTGGGTGCTGATGTTCCCTTGGACAGGGTAACTGCAAAAGTAGAGGTGAGTAGTAGTACTTAGGCTGACAGTGAGGCACCACTGTCAGAGGATACCAGACTTCCTGTGGAAGGGGAGCTGGGAAGGGTTACAAGGAGAGACTTGAGACAGGCTCAGCTCTCAGAACCTACATTGCAAGGCCTGAGGCAAGTAGCTAGGGAGGCACCTGATTCTCAAGGGAAGGGGGAATCTGTATACTGGAACAAAGGGTTACTGTACAGACAGTGGACCCCTGAGGGAGAGCTAGAAGGTGAGAGAGTACAGCAGTTGGTAGTGCCTAGAGCTTACCATCTGGCACTTCTAGCCATAGCCCATGATATTCCCTTTGCAGGTCATAAGGGCATAAAACATACAAAGAGGCATATTATGCAAAACGTCTATTGGCCTGGAATTTCCAGAGATGTAACAGTGTACTGCAGGACCTGTGAGCAGTGCCAAAATGTAGGCAAGGCAGGAGACAAGGTGAGAGCTCCTTTGATGCCTTTGCCTGTGATTGAGGAGCCATTTCAGAGGGTAGCTATGGATATTGTTGGTCCTCTGAGTACCCCAGGTTCCACAAGGAAAAGGTATAGCCTAGTGATTGTAGATTATGCTACACGATACCCTGAGGCAGTGGCTTTGTCCTCCAGTGAGGCCGAGAAGGTGGCAAATGCTTTGCTAGAGATTTTCAGCAGGGTAGGTTTCCCAAAGGAAATAGTGTCTGACAGAGGTGCCAGTTTTATGTCAGACCTGCTGGCTTGTCTGTGGAAGTCCTGTGGGGTGAAGCACATGAAGACCACCCCCTATCATCCCCAGAGTAATGGTCTTGTTGAGAGGTTAAACTCTACAATCAAGTCCATGCTACAGGCATTTGCAGATCAGTTTAAGAAGGAGTGGGACAAATATTTGCCCCATCTGTTTGCTTACAGAGAAGTTCCCCAGGAATCCACAGGTTTTTCATCCTTTGAGTTGCTGTATGGCCATAGGGTAAGGGGACCTCTAGATTTAATTCAAGATGAGTGGGAAGGTGAGTGTGAGTGTCACAAGGAGTCTGTTGTGGCATATGTCCTGAACCTCAGGACAAGGCTCAGGGAACTCATGGGCCTGGCCCAGGAGAACCTGGCAGAAGTCCAACAACAGAAAAAGGTGTGGTATGACAGGAATGTTCGAGCTAGAGAATATGCTGTGGGGCAACAGGTAATGGTTCTCATTCCTGTCAGACACAACAAGCTGCAAGCAGCTTGGGAGGGACCCTATAAGGTGGTAAGAAAGGTAAGTGATGTTAACTACATGGTGGAAGTGCTAGGCAGATGGCAGAGGCACAAATTGTACCATGTTAACATGATGAAACCTTACCATGATAGGAAGGCCCATGTGCTGAGCATTTGCAGTGGACTGCAGGAGGAGTCTGAGTGAGATCTTGTGACTGATCTCCTCAGTGAGGCTCAGGCTGACACCTCGGTGGAAGGGGTAGCAATGTCCCAGCAGCTATCTCCAACCCAGGTTCAAGAAATCCGAGCAGTGTTGCAGGAGTTTGGGGGCATGTTCACCGGGAAACCAGGGAGCACCCACCTGGTGCAGCACTAGGTGGATACAGGAACCCAAAGGCCTATCAGGCAGGCTTCTTACAGGGTGCCTGAGACAGTCAATCAGACTCTGAGGGAGGAGGTACAGGAGATGTTGGAACTTGGGGTGATTCAGGAGTCCAACAGTCCCTGTGCCTCCCCATTGGTGTTGGTGCCAAAGAAGGATGGCAGCAACATGTTCTGTGTGGATTACAAGAAATTAAATAATCACACAGAGGCAGATGCTTACCCCATGCCTAGGACAGATGAGGCCCCAGAGCAGCTGGGTGGGGCTAAGTATCTTACAACCTTTGATCTTACCAAAGGTTACTGGCAGGTGCCCTTGACTCCCAGTGCTAGAGAGAAGTTGGCCTTTGTGACTCCTTTTGGCTTGTATGAATTCACAAAGATGCCCTTTGGGATGAAGAATGCCGCAGTGACTTTCCAGATCATATCTTAGCAGGAGTAGGAGGGTTTGCCCTTGCTTACATGAATGATATTGCTATCTACAGCCATTCCTGGCAAGAGCACATTCAGCATGTCAGGGAGGTGCTGGGCAGACTACAGAGGGCAGGGTTGACCATTAAGCCAAGCAAATGTAAGGTGGGAATGACAGAGGTCTCCTACCTAGGACATAGAGTGGGGAGTGGTAAGATAAGGCCAGAACCAGCCAAAGTGGAAGCCATTCAGGCATGGCCTGCACCTGTTACCAAAAAGCAGATGAGGGCATTATTAGGGACAGCAGGGTACTACAGAAAGTTTGTTCCCAATTATAGTACCATTGCTGCTCCCCTCACAGACCTGACAAGGAAGAACAGGCCAGATAAGGTAGTGTGGGCCCCAGCATGTGAGCAGGCATTTCAGAAGCTTAAGGAGGACCCCCTGTGTTAGCCAGTCCAGACTACAGCAAAGACTTTGTTGTGCAGGTGGATGCTTCAAACTATGGGGTGGGGGCTGTACTTAGCCAGATTTCTTCAGAGGGAGAAGAGCACCCAGTGGTTTATCTCAGTCAGGCTCCAACCCAGGGAGGAATGCTATGCAGCGGTAGAAAAGGAATGTCTAGCCATAGTGTGGGCACTACAAAAACTTCAGCCTTATCTGTATGGAAAAAAAATCACTGTGATGACAGATCACAGCCCTCTAACATGGTTAAACAGAGCCAGTCAGCAAAATGCCAAGTTGCTAAGATGGAGCCTGGGGTTGCAAGCATATGATATGTCAGTGCAGCACCACAGTGGGAGTAGCAATTCCAATGCAGATGGGCTCTCAAGACAGGGACTGGGGTGAGGTACACCCAGATAGACCTGACACTCTCAAGCAGCACTTGAAAATTTGCTTGAGTTCCCCGGGGGGGGGGGGGTGACGATTGGGGAGAGATGGGCGAAGGCTGCCAGCCTAGTCAAATAGAATTTGATATATAATTCTGGCATTTATAAATAAATGTAAAATATAGATATGTCGTCCTGAGTGTAAAAGAATACTGTGAAATGTGGAACTGCAAAATATGTGACAACATTGCACTCTACTGGCCCAGTGAAGTATGTTGTGACCCTTTCATGTTAGAATTCGGCTCCAGTGCATTTGGATGAAGGTTTCATGCCCATTGTTTTAAGGCTAAAGTTTATGACCCAAATTTACATGTGGAAGGTGCATTATTGCTCTGGCTTCTGCTAGAATGTATATGTGAAATGTCTTGTATTGCTGTAAGTTTCTGAGCAGGTGTTAGATTGCTAAATAATGCCATTTGTGGCCTGAGCACTCAAACCAGGTGTTAAGATGATGCAATATGAATACTGGGAAAAACTAAGTGTCAAAAATGATGTAATTTGCAAGGACCTTAGAGACATGTTTGTTAGTAATGTTTAATTACTATTTCTCACAAGAGACTTGGAGCATTTTGATCTTGGATCTCTAACTCAGCACTCTGCCTATGCTCGCATGTAAGTTTTAGCACTGTGATTTCTTGTAGGAGTAGTTAAAGCTAGTAAAGATCAATTAGATATTTTTCTTTGAAATCAGATCTGTCCTACTGTATTATTTTAAGTTTCTGTGTGATCTGTGAACTCTTAGATATCTCTGTGGTGTAGTAGTTTTGTCTTGTGTTTTAATTATTTATTATTAAATATTTTAAAAACCTTTACCTGTGGCTGGTTTGTGTAGAGATAAGCTCTAGAGTGAATTGCATATTTATAGAGTTTATTGTAACAGGCCACTCTAATAAGCCTAGACTGAATAGTCACATTACCATTGGATAATAATATTGCACAGTAATAATTGGACACCCTTTTAAGGGCCTTTTATTAGCTGAAATTATTAGCTGGGTGGTGGCAGGGATTACTACTGTATGGTCTGGGTAAAGGGGCACAGCTGGAGAATCTGTGTCAGCCTTTCCCAGGAGTGTCTGTGAAGTTGTATAAATACTTATCTCAAAGTGTGTGTGTGTGTGTGTGTGTGTGTGTGTGTGTGTGTGTGTGTGTGTGTGTGTGTGTGTGTGTGTGTGTGTGTGTGTGTGTGTGTGTTGGCAGCTACATGGCAGGGACACAAAGCACTGGTTGGACAGAGAGGGTACTGGAGGTTTTAGCTTTCCCAGCTAGGCTGAGATATGGACCCTATAGCTGTGCCAGTGGGGAGTCATACTGGGGACCTGGTGAGCAAGGGAGCAACCAGCCCTGGACTGACTGTAATCTCTGTGTGCACTTAAGGGAAATTGTACTTTACTGTGTGTATTAGTTATCCTTTCCTCTCTTCTAGGAGATGACCTCCCTGGTGTTAGTGGTGAGGATTGAGGCTCCTTGATTGCTGGGCCAGGGCACAGTTGTCACAAGTGTTTGGAAGTGGTGACATCTACTTCAAATACTAATTGGCTTGTAGTGGTAAGGGGTAGAGTGAATTCCTGTAGCTTATCTACAGTGATCTCTAAAAGTGTTTTGTACTCTAAAACAGCCACGCAGTGTATACTCAGAGTTCAGATCACAATTGTTGCATTCCTTTTGTTAGCTTAGTGTTAGTCAGAGTGAGCAGGCAGCATGTTAGCAGAGGAGTATGGAAAGCTGAGAAGGAGCCAGCTGGTGGAAATATGCCAGGCTAGGGGACTGGTGCATGGAAACCTGACTAAAGCAGACCTGATTGCAGCCTTGGTTACAGCTGCATCAGAAGACAGCAGCCTGGAGGGCAATCAGACTGACAGTGGAGATACAGTATCCTCAGAGAATGGACAGCTCAACCTTTCTGCAGTGGACTTAAAAATCCAGCTGGAGCTAAAGAGACTTGAGTTGGAGGTCAGGCATATGGAACTAGAAACAGGTGAAAAAATGAGGCGTCTACAAGCTGAGGAAAATGAATGACAGAGGATGCATGAGAGGGAAATGCTGACTCTTCACCAGAGTCATGGAGGTAATGGGGAAGGGAGTACCCGGACCCCAGAAGCACAAAAGGTCAGTAGATTTCTTCCACAGTTTAAAGAGGGGGATAATTTTGATAGCTTCATTCATATGTTTGAGTGGGTATGTAAACAGTATGAAGTTGACCAAGGGCTCTGGGTACGGTTCCTGACCCCCTTACTCCATGGTCAATCTGTAACTTCTTTAGCAAAAATCCATGACACTGACTGTTTTGATTATACTGCTGTAAAAACAACACTTGTTGGAATGTTTTAAGCTAACACCTGAAATGTATAGGAAAACGTTTGTGAGCATAGACGCAAGGCAGATGAAAATGTATGTGAATATGTTGCTGAACTGAGCACTTATTTTCATAGCTGGGTGAGTGAATATCAGGTCACCACTTTTGAAGGGCTGGCAGACCTTGTGGTAAGGGAACAAGCCCTTAGCACTTTGCCTGAGAACATGAGGATCTGGTTAGCTGATAGACAGTGTGCTACTTCAGAGGAGTTGGGGAAGAAGGGAGACCTATACCTAGCAAGCAGGGCAGCCTTGCACAGGAAAGGGACTCCCAGTACTGCTCATGGGACTAAAGGAACCCATGGTGGGCAGCACAGACTGCCCCAACAGAATTTGCCAGTAGCAGGGGAAGCCACTAGTCCAGGCACACATCCAGGAGCTAGGGTTAAATGTTTTGAATGCAACCAGTGGAGCCATGTGGCATACAGATGTCCACAGAGGCAAGGTAGGGAGCCAGTAAGTAGGAAATACAAAATGCCAACAGCGGGTTGTCTTGAGACAACAGGGGTATGGAACTACCATCCTGCAGATGTCCTGAGAGGGAAGGGTTTGGATGAGGCAGTACTATGTACTTATGCAGTTACATGCAGTGAGGCTAGGAGACAAGCATGTGGGTCTGGTAGCCTGGGGGAGACCCAGACAGACTGCATACTTGCAACAAGGACTGCTGGGGTGGTTATTTCAGGGAGTGAACTATGCTGTAGCAGTAAGACTGAATGTGAGCCACAGCTGCTTGTGGGTGCTGATGTTCCCTTGGACAGGGTAACTGCAAAGGTAGAGGTGAGTAGTAGTACTTAGGCTGACAGTGAGGCACCACTGTCAGAGGATGCCAGACTTCCTGTGGAAGGGAAGCTGGGAAGGGTTACAAGGAGAGACTTGAGACAGGCTCAGCTCTCAGAACCTACATTGCAAGGCCTGAGGCAAGTAGCTAGGGAGGCACCTGATTCTCAAGGGAAGGGGGAATCTGTATACTGGAACAAAGGGTTACTGTACAGACAGTGGACCCCTGAGGGAGAGCTAGAAGGTGAGAGAGTACAGCAGTTGGTAGTGCCTAGAGCTTACCATCTGGCACTTCTAGCCATAGCCCATGATATTCCCTTTGCAGGTCATAAGGGCATAAAACATACAAAGAGGCATATTATGCAAAACGTCTATTGGCCTGGAATTTCCAGAGATGTAACAGGGTACTGCAGGACCTGTGAGCAGTGCCAAAATGTAGGCAAGGCAGGAGACAAGGTGAGAGCACCTTTGATGCCTTTGCCTGTGATTGAGGAGCCATTTCAGAGGGTAGCTATGGATATTGTTGGTCCTCTGAGTACCCCAGGTTCCACAAGGAAAAGGTATATCCTAGTGATTGTAGATTATGCTACACGATACCCTGAGGCAGTGGCTTTGTCCTCCAGTGAGGCCGAGAAGGTGGCAAATGCTTTGCTAGAGATTTTCAGCAGGGTAGGTTTCCCAAAGAAAATACTGTCTGACAGAGGTGCCAGTTTTATGTCAGACCTGCTGGCTTGTCTGTGGAAGTCCTGTGGGGTGAAGCACATGAAGACCACCCCCTATCATCCCCAGAGTAATGGTCTTGTTGAGAGGTTAAACTCTACAATCAAGTCCATGCTACAGGCATTTGCAGATCAGTTTAAGAAGGAGTGGGACAAATATTTGCCCCATCTGTTTGCTTACAGAGAAGTTCCCCAGGAATCCACAGGTTTTTCATCCTTTGAGTTGCTGTATGGCCATAGGGTAAGGGGACCTCTAGATTTAATTCAAGATGAGTGGGAAGGTGAGTGTGAGTGTCACAAGGAGTCTGTTGTGGCATATGTCCTGAACCTCAGGACAAGGCTCAGGGAACTCATGGGCCTGGCCCAGGAGAACCTGGCAGAAGTCCAACAACAGAAAAAGGTGTGGTATGACAGGAATGTTCGAGCTAGAGAATATGCTGTGGGGCAACAGGTAATGGTTCTCATTCCTGTCAGACACAACAAGCTGCAAGCAGCTTGGGAGGGACCCTATAAGGTGGTAAGAAAGGTAAGTGATGTTAACTACATGGTGGAAGTGCTAGGCAGATGGCAGAGGCACAAATTGTACCATGTTAACATGATGAAACCTTACCATGATAGGAAGGCCCATGTGCTGAGCATTTGCAGTGGACTGCAGGAGGAGTCTGAGTGAGATCTTGTGACTGATCTCCTCAGTGAGGCTCAGGCTGACACCTCGGTGGAAGGGGTAGCAATGTCCCAGCAGCTATCTCCTACCCAGGTTCAAGAAATCCGAGCAGTGTTGCAGGAGTTTGGGGGCATGTTCACCGGGAAACCAGGGAGCACCCACCTGGTGCAGCACTAGGTGGATACAGGAACCCAAAGGCCTATCAGGCAGGCTTCTTACAGGGTGCCTGAGAGAGTCAATCAGACTCTGAGGGAGGAGGTACAGGAGATGTTGGAACTTGGGGTGATTCAGGAGTCCAACAGTCCCTGTGCCTCCCCATTGGTGTTGGTGCCAAAGAAGGATGGCAGCAACATGTTCTGTGTGGATTACAAGAAATTAAATAATCACACAGAGGCAGATGCTTACCCCATGCCTAGGACAGATGAGGCCCTAGAGCAGCTGGGTGGGGCTAAGTATCTTACAACCTTTGATCTTACCAAAGGTTACTGGCAGGTGCCCTTGACTCCCAGTGCTAGAGAGAAGTTGGCCTTTGTGACTCCTTTTGGCTTGTATGAATTCACAAAGATGCCCTTTGGGATGAAGAATGCCGCAGTGACTTTCCAGATCATATCTTAGCAGGAGTAGGAGGGTTTGCCCTTGCTTACATGAATGATATTGCTATCTACAGCCATTCCTGGCAAGAGCACATTCAGCATGTCAGGGAGGTGCTGGGCAGACTACAGAGGGCAGGGTTGACCATTAAGCCGAGCAAATGTAAGGTGGGAATGACAGAGGTCTCCTACCTAGGACATAGAGTGGGGAGTGGTAAGATAAGGCCAGAACCAGCCAAAGTGGAAGCCATTCAGGCATGGCCTGCACCTGTTACCAAAAAGCAGATGAGGGCATTCTTAGGGACAGCAGGGTACTACAGAAAGTTTGTTCCCAATTATAGTACCATTGCTGCTCCCCTCACAGACCTGACAAGGAAGAACAGGCCAGATAAGGTAGTGTGGGCCCCAGCATGTGAGCAGGCATTTCAGAAGTTTAAGGAGGACCCCCTGTGTTAGCCAGTTCAGACTACAGCAAAGACTTTGTTGTGCAGGTGGATGCTTCAAACTATGGGGTGGGGGCTGTACTTAGCCAGATTTCTTCAGAGGGAGAAGAGCACCCAGTGGTTTATCTCAGTCAGGCTCCAACCCAGGGAGGAATGCTATGCAGCGGTAGAAAAGGAATGTCTAGCCATAGTGTGGGCACTACAAAAACTTCAGCCTTATCTGTGTGGAAAAAAATCACTGTGATGACAGATCACAGCCCTCTAACATGGTTAAACAGAGCCAGTCAGCAAAATGCCAAGTTGCTAAGATGGAGCCTGGGGTTGCAAGCATATGATATGTCAGTGCAGCACCACAGTGGGAGTAGCAATTCCAATGCAGATGGGCTCTCAAGACAGGGACTGGGGTGAGGTACACCTAGATAGACCTGACACTCTCAAGCAGCACTTGAAAAACTTGCTTGAGTTCTCCGGGGGGGGGGGGTGACGATTGGGGAGAGATGGGCGAAGGCTGCCAGCCTAGTCAAATAGAATTTGATATATAATTCTGGCATTTATAAATAAATGTAAAATATAGATATGTCGTCTTGAGTGTAAAAGAATACTGTGAAATGTGGAACTGCAAAATATGTGACAACATTGCACTCTACTGGCCCAGTGAAGTATGTTGTGACCCTTTCATGTTAGAATTCGGATCCAGTGCATTTGGATGAAGGTTTCATGCCCATTGTTTTAAGGCTAAAGTTTATGACCCAAATTTACATGTGGAAGGTGCATTATTGCTCTGGCTTCTGCTAGAATGTATATGTGAAATGCCTTGTATTGCTGTAGGTTTCTGAGCAGGTGTTAGATTGCTAAATAATGCCATTTGTGGCCTGAGCACTCAAACCAGGTGTTAAGATGATGCAATATGAATACTGGGGAAAAACTAAGTGTCAAAAATGATGTAATTTGCAAGAGCCTTAGAGACATGTTTGTTAGTAATATTTAATTACTATTTCTCACAAGAGACTTGGAGCATTTTGATCTTGGATCTCTAACTCAGCACTCTGCCTATGCTCGCATGTAAGTTTTAGCACTGTGATTTCTTGTAGGAGTAGTTAAAGCTAGTAAAGATCAATTAGATATTTTTCTTTGAAATCAGATCTGTCCTACTGTATTATTTTAAGTTTCTGTGTGATCTGTGAACTCTTAGATATCTCTGTGGTGTAGTAGTTTTGTCTTGTGTTTTAATTATTTATTATTAAATATTTTAAAAACCTTTACCTGTGGCTGGTTTGTGTAGAGATAAGCTCTAGAGTGAATTGCATATTTATAGAGTTTATTGTAACAGGCCACTCTAATAAGCCTAGACTGAATAGTCACATTACCATTGGATAATAATATTGCACAGTAATAATTGCACACCCTTTTAGTAGCTGATATTATTAGCTGGGTGGTGGCAGGGATTACTACCGTATGGTCTGGATAAAGGGGCACAGCTGGAGAATCTGTGTCAGCCTTTCCCAGGAGTGTCTGTGAAGTTGTATAAATACTTATCTCAAAGTGTGTGTGTGTGTGTGTGTGTGTGTGTGGGTGTGTGCGTGTGTGTGTGTGTGTGTGTGTGTGTGTGTGTGTGTGTGTGTGTGTGTGTGTGTGTGTGTGTGTGTGTGTGTGTCAGCTACTTGGCAGGGACATGAAGCACTGGTTGGACGGAGGGGGTACTGGAGGTTTTAGCTTGGCCAGCTAGGCTGAGACCTGGACCCTATAGCTGTGCCAGTGGGGAGTCTTATTGGGGGCCTGGTGAGCAAGGGAGCAACCATCCCCGGATTGACTGTAATCTCTGTGTGTGATCTCTGTGTGCACTTAAGGGAAATTGTACTTTACTGTGTGTATTAGTTATCCTTTCCTCTCTTCTAGGAGACGACCTCCCTGGTGTTAGTGGTGAGGATTGAGGCTCCTTGACTGCTGGGCCAGGGCATGGTCATCACACATATCTTTTTATTTATATAGAAATATGTTATCTCTTTATATTCATTTATTACTCAAGGTAATTAAATATTTCTGTGATGCTCATCTTTTTTTCCAGATAACACACATTTAAGTGTTAGCTTTTCTTTGCATGTTTCTCATGCAATGTGTATCATACTCATTGGCCCCTCCTAGATGCTTCTGTCCAGTCTAAATATATCACAGAATTAATTACTAGAGGAGCAGGGCAGAGCATCTAAAATCATCAATGAACATAATCCCCAAAAAGCTGTGAAAGATCTGCTTTGCTTGTGATTGCCTCAAGGTGAAAAGCATAAATCATTTATGATTTTTCTCTTTTTGTTTATAACTTGATCTAATGAAGCTCTATGGTATAAAAGCTCAGGTGTCTTTTTGTGTCTTTAGTAAAATGAAAATTTTATACATCTGTGTCAGCAGTTGTTTTGCTATTTTTTTAAGTGGCAAGCAATTCTGCCTTACAGCTATTTTTGTTTTTAATTTACAGACTGTTCATAGGCTCATAGGTGTATGCTAGGCTGACAACCACAAGTACCTTTATAAACTGAGTCATGCAATGCAAATGTGACCCATGAGTTTTATGTTTTAGACATTTACTGTATATAGGGAATGATTTTTAGTTATAACATGATTTACTGGTTGCCTCTGTTCATCAGAGACCAAGGCACCAGTCCAGGGGTGAATTACAGATTTCCTATCCACTCACCAAAGTTATGCTTAAATAGGGTCTTTTAAATGGGACTTTGCTTCATATGGATAGGGAGCCTATTCCAGAAAATGAGTGTTCTCTGTATGTCTCTCTATCATGTCCATAGTTATGTCAACCAAAATTTAGATCTTTGAATTTAGTAGTTCTAATGCTGATTGTCTTGCAGATGTGGAAAAGGTTCATCAGAGCACGGTTCAAGATGCCATGTATGCCAGGCATAGGTCAACTCTCAGTAGTCTGTATGAGACTGACTATAGAGATAGGGCTTTGAGGCAATCCACATAGGATATTGTGTTTACTCCGTGTATTCTTTTTGTATGGAAGCTTTGCGGATGTTCCACTTGCTGCATGTATCTGGTCAGGTATATATTGAAGGGTGCATTATACTTTATGATGGGTCCAGATGAGGGCCGAGTACAGGGGTATAATGACCTCTCTGGACCTAGATGCCATGCTGTTGCTTATAAGTTGAGCAACATAGAAGGATTTTCTTAATACCTTGGACACATGTTGGTCAAAGGCTAGGTTGCTATATACATGAGTTCCCAGATCCCTGACTAGAAAGTCAACTTTTAGGGGTGTTTTACTGATGACATTGTTTCCCAGAGTGTTTGCCATCCCAAATGTTACTGTAATGCACTTCTTGGGACTGGGTTTTAAGCTGTAAGCTTGGCATCAGTCATTTGTTTGTGTTAGACCTTCATGTCAGGTGTTTTCATCTAGGGGGTATTCTGTGACTACTCCCAGTTTGCAATCATCTGCAAACTTGGTCAGCCAGAGGCCTTTGACATTGGGTTTGACCTTTGACAAGTGGATGCTAAATAGGAGTGGGTCAAGCACAGAGCCCTAAGAGACTCCAATGGTGACTGACCTCTTTGTGAAGGTGGCTTTACTGATACTAACCTCCTGGATTCTATCAGTGAGCCATTTGGCTATCCAGCATGTTATAAAGGGGTTTATGCCTAGTTCTGTAAGTGTCCTAACAATGCCCGAGTGGGGTATTGTATCAAATGTCTTAGCCAAGACAAGGTAGGCAATGTGCACTACTTTACCCTCATCCATTATCTTGGTGACCTTTTTGAAATAAGTCCACTAGGTTCAGTAGGCATGACCTTCCTTTGACAAAGCCAAACTTTGTTGATCATTTCCAAAATTCTTTCCATGGCTTTGCAAAGAAAGCTAGTCAAACTAATGGATCTGTAGTTTCCAGAATCTGTTGAAGGTCCCCCCTTATGAAAGCGTATGACCTTTTCACTCCAGCATTCTCATGGCACAAAGCCTGTTTTGAGACTATAGTTAAACAGTGACTCCAGTGGTGGGCTCTATATAAATGTCACTGCTCAAAAGAAGGTGTGACTGTGATGTTTGCACTACTTACAAGCATTTTGCTTATTATATCTATGGAGTTAATTAAGTTTTCAGAATTCTCATGACTTGAATAAATTTGTATTTTTGTTGAGAGAGGGCCTAGTAAGCTACAAAGTTTGTGTATTGTGTTAAAATTGGAAGCTGTGAGCTTCCAGTATGTGAGTATTGCCCTAGTAAAAAAATAACAATATATAAAATCTACTGGTTTGTAAAAGTAATTTTGGCTTTCACCATGAAAATGATATGTTGTAGATTTGGTATGGAAGACATGAATTGAGTGGAAGGAACTTACATATTTCTTCCTAAGGCACAATAACGGGACTAAACTGGATAGAAATTATATTTCACGTGAACACATGCATTTAATTGAAAGCTTTGACACACAAAGTCAATAACTATTTCAGATCAATAATAAATTAAACATAAGCTAAAAATGCAGGGTAACAAAGTAAAACTCAGATACTGGTGCTTTCCCACATACAAGAAAGGAATTTAAGGAATGGATAGTAGAAATTATTTGAGAGGGAAGACAGAAATGTCTTCAGAAGGGATAAGCTGGTGAGTTTATTATGAGTGGGATTAAATGAAAATTGATTTTTTTAAAATAGGCTAGAAATAAAGAGAAAGACATATGGTTAAACGGTAATAGGAATTATATAGATGGGGCTGACAAATGTTAAAGTATTGCATAATAAAAGGGGGAATCTCACGGACCAAGAAGAGGAGCAACTGCAGAGTGCTAAAGAGAAAAGGGAGTATTTGGATAATATGCATGGGTTTAGAAAGATTGCTGTTAAGCAACTATTTTTGGATAACAACTCCAGATCACAAAAACTTTTAGCCAGTGATTTAGGCAGTAGATAATAGAAATGTTTGCCACCAAACTTAAAAGCCCATGACAAGAAAAATAACCAGAAATGTTATAGAGATTGTTGTGTCTTTCGGCTTTTCCCGGTTTGGGGTCGCCACAACAGAACTCCGGTCCGCTAAGTAGATTTTTACATGCCGAGTTGCCAGCTTTGATGCACAGCCTTCAACGAAGGTACGCCCATTCATGCATGTCTCTGCACAGAAGACGCTCTAGCTGAAAATCAAACAGGACGTCTTACTGTGAGGCGACAACGCTACCGCAGCACTAGAGATATTAAAGATATTTCAGAAATTTTATGAACATTTGTATAAAGCAGAAAAGTGTAGAAACCAGGAATGAGCACATATGGAAATATTAATGGAAAACTTAATTATGCCAAGATTAGAATAAGAACTAATAGTTATGACAGGAGGAAATGAGATAAAAACAGTGATCTATAATCAATCTGCAAGGAAGCCTCCAGGAACAGATGGTATTCCCGTAGAAATTAGGAAGAAAGAAAGAATGAATGAAAAAGGAAAGAAAGTGATGAAGAACTGGAAGATTTTAGTTTAATAGTATTTTAAAAGGAAAGGGAGCACCAGCATTTTGGAAAAAAGCCGCAGTAGTTGTATTACTCAAAGAGGGCAAAGACCCAACTAACCCAGCTTCATATAAACCCTATTTCAATTTTAAATCTTGATAATAAAGTGTTAATACTAGCTAAAAGAATGGCAAAAGTGTTGCCTAAATTTATAGATATGGATCAATCTATTTTTCTGGAGGAAGGTGGCACGGACAAATCTTTGACAACATTAATAGAACAGTGATGATCCAAAGGGAAGCAGAATGTAATAAAATATGACTGTTTGGTTGTGATACAGAAAAAGCAAGTGACAGAGTAAATTGGAATTTTATGAGTAGGACAATGGAATCATTTGCATTCCCTGATTTAATAATAAGGTTAATGAGGAGGATATATGAGGAATCAGAGGCAAAAAATAAGGTGGTAGGATTCCTCTCTGATAAGTTGTGTCTGAGCAGAGGAATCAGGTGGGGTGTCCTCTTTTCCCATTGTTATTTGCTTTATATTTAGAGTCATTGGCAAAGAAATAAGGGACTCAGAAACTGAAGGATATAATTGATAAGGTAATCAACAAAAGTTGGCTTTAACTGCAGATGATGTTATTTTTTTACTTCATAAGTACAGAAAAGGACATATCAGTTTTGTGGTATATTTTCAGACACATTCAAGCATTTTCAGTATATTTAATTAATGATAAAACAAAGACTATAGCCATAAATGATGCATCCCATCACAAATTGGTTCAACAGTACCTATATTTATGGGGACATGATAAGATGAAGTGTTTATTAGTATGGATTAAAAGTTTTGATTAGAGACAAATGAGCGACATGGTGCCAGAAGTGGCATGTCTAAAAGGGCATGAAGCTAGAGGTGGTTTGGCTAAAATGACTAGAGGCACTTGCTTAGAGTTGATGGAATATACATCAGTGGACCATTCCAAAATGTGCATACTTTGCAAAACAGCTCAGAAACGAATTTCAGATATTAAAACTTGATCAGCACTATTTCTTTTTCACATAAAATGAAACGAGGCATACAGAATGCTCTAAATAATATTCGCATAAACTGATATGTATGATATTGATAAAAATATTTGAATTACTACTGAGAATGTTTGAAATAAAATCTGAATTGCATAAAATGAATAAAATAATGGGAACATGACTGCATTTTCATAAAGCATATGTATTTTTCTTATTAAACAAAGATATCTGAGTTATCAAAAGTGCATAAAGTGTTTTCATGTTTATGCAGTTACAGTAAAGTATTTCACAATGTACAGCCATTACAAGGCATATTTCGCAGAGTACAGCCATTACAGGGCATATTCCCCAAAGTACAGTATTTCAAAGAGTTTACTGTGCATTTGAATGTTGTTACAAGCTCACAGAACAGTTTGTTCATACATAATTATAAGGGACATATTTTCAGTGTGTTTGTGCATACTTTGTGAGCATGGCAGATGGATTTCGAAAATCCACTGCACTTGTGTTTGACACTAATATTGCTGAGAATTGGAGAGTGTTTGAGCAAGAGTACAACATTTTCCTACAGGCTGCATTTTCTGATAAAGATGACTGTACAAAGGCATTTATTCTACTTAATTTAGCTGGGTCAGAAGCCATTGAAAGGAAATGTTCATTTGTGTATGCACCTGCTGTCTATGCTGGAGAGGGGGAAAACCATCATATTGTACCAGGAGGATCCAGAGTGCTTAAAACATACATTTAGAGAGATCTGTAACCCCCAGGCAAATGTTACAATGGAGAGGCACTTATTTTACGCAAGGGCTCAAAAGCCTGGTGAAACCTTTGCAGCATATATAACTGACCTGAGAAATAAAGCTAAAATGTGTAGATGTGGTGATCTAAGGGATGAGTTGATAAAGGACAGACCTGCGTGTGGTATAAAAGATGATGCTGTGAGAAAGATTTTGCTTTGTGACAGTGATTTAACTTTGAATCAGGCCACTGAGATTTGTCAAATATACGAGCTCACAGAAAAGCACACAAATATGCTTACAAATGAGAACAGCTCTAGAAGGCACAGTGATAAAGCTCATGCTGATAGTATGCAGCATGTGGTTAAAAGAAACATGCCCAAGCACATGGCATCTGTAACCCCTGCAGCACTCACTGGTAAACTCCAGAACTTTCTAGCACATTCTAGACTTCGCACAGTCTAAGTGAAACATAAGAGTGAGTCAGCAAACTCAAAACATGGGCCCCCACCCAGTTTCATTGACAACTGTCATAATTGTGGTGGTAATCATGAATCTAAAAGGGAGAAATATTTAGCTTTTGGTCAACAGTGGCACAAATGCAATAAACAGAATCATTTCAAAAGATTTTGTGAATCAAAAGGCCCACATTCTTTTATTGAAAGGGAACACTTTAAGAAATGAGATGATCAGTTAGACTGTGGCAAGTCTACACTTTATGTTGATGTTGTGTCAGTGCTTCATGAAACGATCAGTGCAGTAGATTTAAGGGTCAAGAATGAAGTATTTTGTACTGTCTGGATAAATGGCAAACTCACTGAGCTCAAAGTTGATACAGATTCTAAATGCAATGTTATGTCTGCAGAAACATTTGCTAGTGTGTGTAAAGGTGAAAAGCTTGATTTGGCAAGGTGTGTGAAGCTTGTTGCTTATAGATGTGAAGAAATTTAAACCAAAGGCTCAGTAGTGCTTGCCTGTTGTATCCAGCAGAGTGGAAGAAGCTACAACTTATTTTATGTGGTCAAGAGGCAAATCCAGTCATTATTAGGGCTCAGCGACTGTTTGAAAATGGGACTGCTTTCATTTAATAAAGAAGTCCACCATGTTAGCTTGAAAGACTTCTACTCAAATGTTGCCTAGAACATTTTTTCAACCTATGCTGATCTTTTCGAAGACAAACTAGGCAAACTTGCAGTTGTGTACGCCATGAAGTTAGAGCCAGAGGTCAGTCTAGTTATCAGGCCAGCACGTAATGTTCCAATAACCATGCAAGGCAGAGTCAAAGCTGAGTTGCACAAAATGGTGCAACAAGGTGTAATTTGTCCAGTGGAGACTCCTACTGAATGTGTATCTTCCATGGTGGTAGCTCATAAGAAAAGCACAGATGACATCAGAATATGTATTGATTCATGGGATTTGAACAAAACAGTAAAAAGACCTCATCATCCAATGTGCACAATTGAAGAAGTCGCAGCCTTGATGCCAAATGCCACTATTTTTTCTGTCTTAGATGCAAAGAGTTCATTTTGGCAAATTCAGCTTGACAAAAAATCCTCAGTGCTCACTACTTTCAGTACTCCATTTGGCAGATACAGATTTTTGAGGATGCCATTTGGGATAAATTCTGCAAGTGAAGTCTTTCAACGTGCAATGGAGCTAATTTTTTCTGGGTATCCTTGTGCTGTCATAGTAGACGACATACTGGTAGGAGGTTGTGATGAAGCAGAACAGGACAGAAACCTCAGAAAAGTTCTATAAAGGGCACGTTAAGTGAATCTTAAGCTCAAAATTTGGTCTTGGTGCAGTCATTCTACAAGAGGATCAACTTGTTGCCTATGCATCGAGAACTCTTACCCAAACTGAGATGCAGTATGCCCAGATCGAGAAAGAGCTTTGGCAATTCTGTTTGCATGTTCGAAGTTCCATGATTATGTTTATGGTAGACCTATTCAGTTTGAAACAGACCACCAACTATTAGTCACAATCCTTAGAAAGCCAATGCATTTAGCTCCAGCCAGACTGCAACATATGATGCTGAGAATGCAAAAGTACAACTCAGTCTTTCTACATGAAAGGCAAACTTTTTATCTTATAGGTTCATAGGTTGATACTAGGCTATCTGCCCTAGGGCACTTATAAGCCTAGCCAGAGTGTGTTTGGCTTTCGCCACCCTTTTAGATTAGTTGACTGTGCCTCTGTATAGTAGGTCACAGAAGGTAGCCATATTAAGGTTAGTTTACTGTACCTCTGTCTAGCAAGGACACAGAAGAGATCCCAGGGGTAAACTTACGATCTCCCATCCACTCGTCAAGATTTCTCTTGAATAGGGTCAGTGAGGGGCTCTGCCTAACATGGATTGGGATTTTGTTCCAGAGTGAGGGGAGCCTCTGGGATATGAATCTGTCCCTCCAGCATGTCCTATTTATTTCTGTGCTGAGGTTCAAGTCCCTGGAGCGTATAGCTCTAAGGGATTTGGATTTCTTGAGGTGGAGCATGTCCATTAATTCCGGGTTGGACATGGCTTTATACATCAGACACAGATCGCCTCTGAGTAGGCGGTACGCAACTGAGTAGAGCTGGAGTTTCTTTAACCAAACTGCATAGGGCATCTGTTTGAGTCCCTTGATCCTCTTGGTGAGGTACTTTTGGGGTCTTTCCAGTTGCTGCAGGTGTTGGGTAAGGTACATCCCAAATGGGGCATTGTATTCAATTATGGGCCTGATGAGTGATGAGTAGAGGGGCACAATGGCCTCTCTTGATCTAGATGTGAACCCTTTCGTGATAAGGTGGGCTATATAGAAGGTCTTTCTAACTACTTTGGCAATGTGATTGTCAAAGGAGAGATTACTATCTACTTGGATCCCCAAGTCCCTAATTATTTCTTCCGTACTTAATGGATTACCACCTATGTGGTAATTTGTGGGCACTTTCTTTTTCCCAAAGGGAATGACAATGCACTATTTGGCATTTAGCTTTAGGCCATGGCTCTGGCACCATTTATCCGTCTCTGTGAGTCCCTTTTGTAGGATACTCGTGTTAGCCAGAGTCTCGATTATGGCACCCAGTTTGCAGTCATCTGTGAACTTTGTCAGCCATAGTCCACCCGTGTTAGCCTGTAGCTCGGAGAAATATATACCAAACAAGGGAGGTCCCAGGACTGAGCCTTGTGGGACGCCACTTCTAACTGCTTTAGAGTCTGACATGGCACCTGCAATTCTGACCATGTGGGTTCTATCCCTGAGCCAGTTTGCAACCCATCTTGCGACATAGGGTTTAATATTTAAGCTGGTGAGCTTATTTATGATGCCCGAGTGGGTTATTGTGTCGAAGGCTTTTGCGAGGTCCAGGTAGGCTGTGTGGACTACCTTCCCTTCATCTATGGCTTTGGTAACAGTTTCAAAGAAGTCGGCCAGGTTCAAGAGGCAAGATCTGCCCTTAACAAACCCGAATTGGGTAGGATCCAGTGTCTGGAGGTTCCCAATGTCTTTGTTTATGATTTCCATGATGATACACTCCATAGCCTTGCAGACCAGGCTAGTCAGGCTTATAGGGTGATAGTTTCCGGGGTCCATTGTGGCACCACCTTTGTGGAGCAGGACCACTGTTGCTGTACGGCATTCCTTGGGTACATATCCTGTAGTAAGGCTGAGATTGAACAGTGTCTTTATGTGAGGGTTTTGTTCTTCTTGGAGCTCATGTAAGTCACAGTCTAGGACACCGTCTGGTCCCATTGATGCTGTATTTTTTTGCTTTGGAGAGGGCAGCTCTCACCTGTGCATCTGTGATCACAGGGAGGCTACATTCTGTTGGGATAGACATTTGCTCTTTTGGAGGGGGGGGGGTTTGCACTGAACCTTTCTGCCATGATGTTGGTAATGTCTGTGGGTTCAGTGTATTATTTTGTCATTTTTCACTAACTCAGAGCATACCTGGGAGTTACATTATCCAGATCACCCAGAAATATCACTGTAAACAGAATGACAATCAAGGTTCTCAATCAGTTGATGATTTTGAAGTTATGGAAGTAAGACATTTTTCTTCCACATGTCTTGATGAGCTGAGAGATCACACAGCCACAGATCCTGTTTTACAAAGGCTCAATCACTTTATTGATCATGGATGGCCATCAAAGCAATCTAGTTTACCTCAAGAAGTGCAACCTTATTTTCCATACAGAGATGAGATTTTGTCAGACAAAAGTATATGATGAAAGGTTTGAAAGTAATTCTTCCAAAGTCCTTGCAACCTGAGTACATTAGTATCTTGCATTGTGGTCAGCCAGGAGCCGAACCTACCAAAAGAAGGGCGAGAGATCTAGTATTTCAGCCTTCTATGTCTCAAGACATTGAGTGAGCACTTTCTTCTTGTTCAGTATGCAATAGTATGAAGCCACATCAACAGATGGAACCATTTCAGCTTAACCAGATCCCATAACTACCTTGGTCGACAGTAGCTACTGATATCTTCGAGTGGAATGGTCAACATTATTTGGTGTTAGTAGACTCTTACTCCAGTTGGCTCAAGATTGACTTACTTCCTAACCTAGCATCTAGTACTGTCATTACTAAGATAAAGCATCATTTTGCAGTACATGCTGGTCTGCACAAAGTTGTTTTTGACAATGACACACGGTTTACAAGCTATCAGTTGAAACGATTTGCTGAGGAATGGGACTTTACTCATGTCAAACATAGTCCAGAGTACCTGTAATCAAATGGTTTGGCAGAATGTGCAGTTCAAAGTGCAAAACAGTTGCTTGAGAAGTCTAAATGAGGCAATAGTGATGTTTTCCTGAATCTCTTGAATCTCAGAAATATTCGTTGTGATAAACGTCTTGCTTCACCTGCTCAGAGACTTCTGTCGAGACAAACCAGAACCACATTACCAATCAGTAGTCAATTGTTAGTTCCATGTGTCAAGAACAACAGATCAGTGAAAGCCAATTTGTTGAAGAAGTGGCTATCCCAGAAGTCCTACTACGATAAGACCAATAAACCGCGCAATCCATGACAAGAGGGGGAAGTGGTAAGAGGTTATGACTGGATTGGTGTCATGAAGAATATTGGTCCAGAGCTAAGATCATACATTGTGGAGTCAGAAGAAGCAATCTGTAGGCAGAATCAGAAGCATTTCCTACCAGTATCTGAGCCTATACTATAACAAATAGCCTGAGACTATATCTCAGAGTGAGTTGTCTGGTGTTCCAATTCCAGAGGACATTCCTGTTCCTATGATGAATCCAAAAGTTCCTGATATGAGTTGTGCACCGCAGACTGCCCCTGTTGCTAAATCTAGTCCCAACTGTTATGTTACGAGATATGGTCGAATCTCTAAATCTTGTAGCAGATATGAAGCAACTTGGACATGAACATTGTGTTTTGTTTCCAATGTGTATAGTAATCATGGCTAACTCTAACATTGTTTTGCATAAAGGGCAATCTGTTTAAGAGGGAGGATGTAGATCAATATGTGTGTATATATACCTTTAAGAAGCTATCCAAGGGTTTGCACAAGTGTATAAATACTGAGCACATGCAAGCCAGACTGCCATTTTGTAGTCAGCTGTTGAGATTTAAGTATGTATATTTGTAAGCTCTGTTTGTTAACTGGTTTGTTCATATTTAAAGATCCTGTTATCTATTCTGATGTGTTTGTATACATTAAAGCATCTGAACAAAACCCCAAGCCTTCTAATTATTTGTATTAGAGATAAACGAGCAGCAGAGAAAATAGGTAAGGGGGGTGGGGTGGAATTTGCTGGAGAAAACTAGCAAAGGAATCAAGGTATTGGGAGCAATAGAGTGGGATGAGACCAAGAAACAGTCCTAACTGCAGGTTACAGACTACCTTCCTTACCAGGGATTGATATTAGAGTAAATGCATATACAAAGAGAAAGGGATAGGAGAGTCCTAAGTGAAAGAACTGGTCTGGTAGAGTTTTAGTTGAATTTAGAACAGAAGCTGCTGCTAAAAAGGGATGATTAGTAAGGCATATAAAATACTGTATGAAAAGTATAAGAATCAATTAGAGGAGGTTAGAAAAGATTTGGAAGAGAGGCTGGAAAAGCAATCTACAAGGGAGTAATAGCAGGATATATGTACAGCTCCCAAATATGCAACAAAGTCCAGAAGGTTTCAGATTTTTGCTGTGATGTGTTTGCATAGGTATTTTTATACCCCAAGCAGACTTCAAATAATTTTTTCTTCAGCTAGATATCAAATGATGAAGGTGTGATGTGGAAGAAAGAGGTAACTGAGAGCATATTTTTGGGAGTGTAATGAGTTGGCAGATTTCAAAGCTTCCCTGCAGAGTACTGTGTCAGAAATATTGGGGGAGCAAATGGCTGTAACTAAGGAAATTATTCTTTTGAGCTGGAACATAGGATATTTTTAAACTAAGGCTTTGTTAACTTTAATTCTATTGGCTGCCAAACTGTATTTGAAGTACTGAATACTGTAAAAGAGATAAAAAAAAAACTGGAAGTGAAATTTTTAAGGGAATGGGGCAAATTACAAAAGATAAATGGAATTTGTAGGAACAGTACATGCTGAATAATGTTCAGGAGGAGTGAGTTTTAAGGGAAAGCAGGAGTTTAGTAATTTTTGTTATAGAGAATGACAGTTTTTATAAAGATCGAAAGCATATATATAATATATATAGTGTATGTAAATGAAAAACAAATGTTAGAAAAAGTGAAACCCTGTGGTGTGTAAGAAAGGACAAAGTATGGTATTTTTTTTTTGTTTCCTTTGCACCTAACAACTTAGAGGGTTTTGTGGCTGAACTGCAAATTGCATTGATTGCTATGATTCTGCCATCAAAATAAAAAAAAAGACTAAAGGAGTTACTAACTTTTGCCTTTTTAGAGAGGCCTTGGCTAGGCTATAACTTGGTTATCAGTGTGCCTCTTCACTATTGCAATCTATGTTATCACTCTAAGAGAAGAAAAAGGTTCATCCCAGCAGTCTTCTAACATGATAGATGACACTGTAAAACTAAAATGGTAGATTAGGACTATGGAACTGTGATGCAATGTACTCCACTACTCACCACTAAATTAAATCTTTTAAATCTAAAAATCTTAAAATATGATGGCCACCAGGTATGGTCTCTCAAGTCTCACCACTTGTATCAAACATATTAAAGTATGAAAACAAGTGCTCAAATGTGAATCGCCAAGCGATTTTGTAATTGTAGCTTGGTCTCAAGAGCCTGCAGAAAATAAATGTCACTGCCCCAGGTATGGACCTACACCATTCATATCCATTAATAGACTTCACACTAAATATCCCACACTCCACAACCCCTTTCAAAACACTTCCTCTGGGTTTCAGTGCCTTCTAGTGCAACTTGCCCACAAAAACTATGCTTTAAATAAATTCTTTTACACAGATACACACACACACATTAATATTTAGGGTAGGTAGGTAATATGCTCCAGTACTGTTGACTTTTGTCCTGGCTTAGAGTAGTAAACTGCCACCACAATAGATTATCAAACTTGAGATATTCAAAACATTATTTTACTCTTGTGAATAAGCTAATTATAAACACAAATGGTATTGTTTCACAGAGAAGTCTGGCAAGTTAGAGGCGGCCACTAGCAGTTTGCCACTGATTAGCCATTAAAGCCCTCTAATCAATTAAAAAGTAAGTAAACAAATGACCAACCACAAACTGTTTGTAGGTGGATAAATAAAATACTTAAGAATAATGAGTTAAACAGTACAGTCAACATCTAAATATAAAGAGAAATATTGAATAGCATAAGGAAACAGAAAGTAATTTTAATCAAATAATCCAAGAAAAAAAACATCTGGCTATATGTAGACTTTTTCCTGTGTGTTCTTGGCTTAAGGAATTACTGAGTCTTATATTACTGAATTTCCTGACAGAGACAGACAAATGCTAAAACAATTCATAAGTCACAGGCTACAGGGTGATAGTTCTTTACCTCTGCTATTTTTGTATATATCTTTCATACAAACCAGAGATGCAACTGAGCAAAGTTCACATTTATATATTAATGAGTTTGTTTACCTGTTTAAGGCTAACTATCTTTTTATAAAGAATCTTCTAATTGGGCTTTTACAACTTGTTAGCTTCTTGGCTAAGGAAAAGTTATAGGTTTTTTTAAACACAGGGCAGAATAATTACATTTTCACATCCTGGGCCTGATTCCATAAGATTTGATCTCAGTGTAGGTAAGTTTTAAATAGGTCTTACACTGAAGTAGGTCACTTACACTAAGGGCAAGTCTTGTGGAATCAGGGCTGACTTACACTGACAACAAATCTTTTGGAATCTTTCCCCCTGTGTATACTTGCTGTTGCTCTTAGCAAAAGGTAGCTACAAACTGTTTTTTAATTTCAGAGTAGCAAAATTTCAAAAGTTCATACATTCTTCCATGTCTGTAAAAAACATGTTTGCAGATTTAATCTAATTTTTTTTTTTACTTTACCTGCTGCAGGCTTTACAGGAAATAAATGCAGCTCATGGATCTGTTGCATTCTGACTCAGAATATAGTGGCATATTTATTCTCATACATCACAGGCATCTCTACTCATAATTTTAAAATTTTAAATGCCTATTTTGCTGTTCTGCCTAAAAGTAAATAATCACTATGGAAACATGAGTAGGAGGGACCGTTATAATACAGTAATTTTGAGGTGGCAGTAGCTGACTGATTTCATTTGTCTTCCTAGTATAACCTGTCTCCCTCTGCACCCTTTCATTATTGTACATTATTAGAAATGTTACAGCTGAGTTAATGTTTTTCTTGCATTTTACTTTCTCCAAATCTTTTATGTTTCTTTTGCTGGGAATGGACTCCATTCCTAAGTCAAAGTATGATTAAAGTTCATGAAATTAGTATTGTTTCAATCTCTGTCATCAGCCAGAAGTGCTGTTGGCCACATCCCCAGTGTGCCCAGAAATGACTCCTCCTGTAATCCATATGGAGTTACATGAATTGGTAACATATCTAAATACGATTGTAGATTCTTGTTTTGTAAGATCCGTTGTTCCTACTACTATTGGAACTGTCTGGGTATCTTTCTTCCACATTGCTCTCATGTCTGCCTGCAAATCCTGATATTTTATGACTATATGTCTCTCTGTACACAAAACACTGTAGTCACTGGGTGCAGTGATTTCAATGATCAATGCTACTTTTGTCTTCTTTAATGGACCACTATATCTGGTTTTCTCACATCTATCTTTTGAACTGTTGGTAGTGGGTGATCCCATGTGATATAGACTTCATCATTTTCTATGATGCTTTGTGGCTCATGTTTCTAGTGTTTTTCAGCTACTTTAATATTATAATGTTTGCACAATCCCCAGTGCAACAGTATTGCCATATTATTATGCCTTTCAGTACACAGTCCTTTTGCCATTAGTATGTCACAACCAATCCAAGAAGCCAAAATGAAAAGAATAATACCAAGAAACAGTAATCCACGACAAAAACGGCTGCCAAATAATCCTCTTCTTTATTTTACAAAACGAAACACTACAGGAATAATTAAAATCAAGCGCTTTCGCCTGATCAATATCAGGCTTTATCAAGACAAAGGTGTGTGTGATGTGCCTTGGTTTAAATACTCTTCTCAATTAAAAATTGTTTCACTTAATTAGATTAATTAGCTTTGAAAACAAGTAACACGATTAATTAATTGATTAACCCACAATCGGGTTTTAAAGTGCTAGTGCCCTTATCAAAGTTTGTATAACAAAACACATAACTACAAGCCCCATTCTCTTTTTAAAAATAAATACATAAATCTACTGACAATAAAGTATGAATCATTAAAAGCAACACAGTTCTTTACAAAAATACAAATGTGTGCATAAAACATGTCATTATAAATGCTTGAATGCATTTTCAAAAGTTAATATTTTAAACAGTGTGTTATAAGATTGTTTAAAAACTGATCTGAATAGTAATAGCAGCCAAAACACTAAAAATTGTTAAAAATCCAAGACTAAAATGACAAGACTACCATGTAACAAGGGGGTGAACTTGCTTATATCGAATCCTACTAAGCAAATCACTGTGCACAGTGTTGCTAAACCTTCTGGTGAAATGCCATATTAAAATATTAAAATATCCTATAGCCAATACAACTTGAAATGTTTAAATAAATAAATAAATTCATTAGATTAAATAGCCTGTGTTAAATTAATTAATGAATTAAATAACTTAACTAATTCTATTTGAAGTGTTAAAAATGCTAAAAATGTTAAAAATGTGTATTCCATGAAAAACCTGCCTTATAACCTAGCTCGTCTGATCTTTAGAACACTTTTGATGCTAGTTGATTCATTCATACCTGGGGGTTTGGTTGCATTTAATCTGATCTGCCATAAAAGCTCCTTGTATTCTAGAGAGGCCTCCCATTCCCCTCCTCTGGGGTTTTGGGGTACATGTTCCAGAATCAGAAATTTTAAGGCCATATTGGGACATGTAACCGAATGCTTATAAAAGGCATTACTCTCTTTTTTAATACTAACATCGTATAAATGCTCATAAATCCTTTTCCGCAAAGTCCTTTCTGTCTTTCCCACATAGAATCCAGAGCAAGCCTCACAAAAACCTAAATAAACTATCCCTTTAGTGGCACAATTATAATACCCCCTAGGATTAATATTAAAATTTCTAGAGCTAATGTAATATTTACTGTTGTTGTAGATGTGGTTACATTGCTTGCAAGTTTGACATTTGTATGTTCCTACCTTCTTATTACTCACCAGAGACGCCTTTATTTCCTGTCTTTCAAATAAATCTTTCAAATTAGCATTTCTGCTGTTAACAAATGTCGGATGTGTTGCTGTGAACTGTTTAATCTCCTCATTTGATTTCAAAATAGGCCAGTATTTTGAGATAAGGTCCCTAAATTTTGTGGAATCATTGTTGAAGGTGTGAACAAATGTGTTGTGGGAATCTGTCTTGTTTTCGTCGTTGTCTCCTGTGATGTCTGTGGTACCCTTACCTAGTAGTGGGGTGAATTTACTAGTTCTTAACCCACAAACCTCATCAAGCACTTTTTCAAAAAGCCTTTTAGGATAATTTCTTTCTAGGAACATATTTTCCAAAATCTGTGTTTCTTTTTTGAAAAATTCAAGTGTACTGCACATCCTGCTTGCTCTAATTAATTGGCCTTTTAAAATGCCCTTTTTTTATGTTGTGGGATGACCACTGTCAAAGTGCAGGAATGAATTTGAAAATGTAGGCTTCCTGAAAACAGTTGATTCAAAACTTCCTGTTGCGGGATTTTTTAAGAGAGTCACGTCTAAGTAGTTGATCTCCTTCTCACTAATATTATGTGTGAATCTCAAATAGTCCGTTGTGGAATTAATATATGTAAAAAATTCTTAAAATTCCAATAGCGACCCATTCCAGAAAACACATATATCGTCCAAAAAATGCTGATAGTGGGCTATGTTCCTGGCCCATGCAGAATTGAAGACATATTTCTGCTCCCACATATATAACACAATGTTAGCATACGCCGAAGCGCAAGGAGAACCCATTGCCACACCTTTCTTTTGTCTGAACAACTCACCATTAAAAAATATATAGTTGTTGTTCAAGATGACCTCCATACATTCTACTATTAATCTAATAACGTTTGCTGTGAATTCACCTGACCTTACTAAGAACTCATTGAATAATTCCAAACCTTCCACATGCGGGATACTTGGGAAAAGTTCAATGACGTCGATGGTGATAAGGAATTTGGTTGCCTCGTATAATTCCGTTTTGATGTTCTTTAAGAACTCCCAAGAATCCTTACATATGTATTTTAAGGATTTAACCAGGCTTTTCAAGGAGATATCAATGAATTTACCAAGAGGCTCAGTGATGCCCCCTCCCCCAGCCACAATTGGTCTAAACTTTAAAGGGTTCAGCCCCTTGTGCACCTTAGGTATACCAAAAATGGTGGGGGTGACAGGTTTGTTGACCAGCAAAAAATTGTATAATTTTTCATTTATGGCTCCTTGCATGAGGTTGTCATACAACATGTACCTAATCTTAGAATATGCAAGGTTAACTTCATTAATCGAGGCAGTGGAGTACTGATCAAAATCTTGCAAAATGCTAAACATTGCTGCTTCGTAATCACAACTGTACATTAAAACAACCCCACCCCCTTTGTCCGGTTTCATGATTCTTATTTTGTCAACTTTCAATTTTTTAATAAGTTGTGCACAATCAGGGGACAGGTTTTGAACTTCTGAGTTGTTGCCCCTGAAAGTGTCCCTAATATCTCGTTCCACTAAATCTTCAAATGTTTTGACTACTGCGTGTAATGGAGGGTTGAATGTACTAGCTCTAGAAAACCTCTCTTGCAAGTAATTTTGCCCTTTGAAAAAGATGTTTAGATTAAGCTTTCTAGTGAATAGTTTCAATTCTAGGATGGATTTTGTAATATCAAGGGAGCGTAGTGGGACAAAGTGAAAACCTTTTGTAAATAGTTCAAAGTGTGCATCCCCAACCTCGATGTCTGTGAAGTTAAAGATCTTAAAATTACCTCTAGAAATAATGGAGCAAGGTAGATCAATTGCATTAAATATTTCTATAGAGAGAACTAAATTATTCATGTCCCCCCCTTCCTCCATTTCTATCTCTGTTGGTTCACCCAATTCCTCTGTTGGTAGAACGGACCCCTCTTGTTGGTCCTGCCCGGGGGAAATTGAAAAACCTGCTGCTCATTTCTGTTATTAGAATTAAACTTCTGAGCCAGTCTCTCACTTCTACGTGGACCTTCTGTTGGAGAATCAGTGCTGTCAGTGTTGTCTACTCTACTAAATCTGTTGTTAGTTTTATAATTATTTCTGTAGGCTGGTTGATACGCTACACCATTCTTGTATTCATTGAGATCCCTCTCCAACTTTCTCATTTTCCGGTTAACTATTTTGATACAATGCTGGTCTACCTCATGAAAAACCTGATCGTAATCTTTTTTAACTTGTGCAAAATGCGTATCAGTCACTACTACATTGTTCAGTTTGTTTAAATCTACTAAAAGCACATCAAGTTTTGATTCATAGTCTTTTAACATTAGCTTGATCATTTCAAGTCCAGTTTTATTAAACAAGTCAGTTAAGTCATTAAAAAGGGTAGATCCCGGTGTTGCATTGTTAGGGAACTTGGTACACCTTAAACCTTTGGGTACCCTTTGCACTCTTACACATTCAGTTAAATAATCCACTTCAAGTTGCATGGATTTATAAGCGTATAGCTTATCACTAAGTAGTTTAAAATTATCAACCGTTGGTTTATTGTCAATTTCTTGACGAAAAACAGTACCTGCATTGAAGGCAAACTGCCTAGATGTCCACGCGTTAAAATTAAAAGCTGCTGGTATAGAAGTTTCCGTACTACCCACGGATGTAGAGGGACGGTTGCTTAAGTCTTCACTACACCCTTTGTGCGACAGTGTTTTGTTGGCAAAAGGTGCTGTCTGCTTTTTACCATTACCATTGTTCACGTTTCTACCTTTTTCAAGTCCAATTTGCTGGTTACAAGGAATATCACTGGCATCCGATTGCCTCAAAGAAGAGAGAAGCTGCGTTAGCAAAGACTGAACCTGGCGGAATTCCTCTCGCGATACAGGTCTGTCATCCGGCACATCCTTCAGCAAACAAGGTGTTACTTCAAAGTCGGACTGGCTGCCCCTTTCGGTCATGGTCGAAAAACACTCCAAGAAGCCAAAATGAAAAGAATAATACCAAGAAACAGTAATCCACGACAAAAATGGCTGCCAAATAATCCTCTTCTTTATTTTACAAAACGAAACACTACAGGAATACTTAAAATCATGATCAATATCAGGCTTTATCAAGACAAAGGTGTGTGTGATATGCCTTGGTTTAAATACTCTTCTCAATTAAAAATTGTTTCACTTAATTAGATTAATTAGCTTTGAAAACAAGTAACACGATTAATTAATTGATTAACCCACAATCGGGTTTTAAAGTGCTAGTGCCCTTATCAAAGTTTGTATAACAAAACACATAACTACAAGCCCCATTCTCTTTTAAAATAAATACATAAATCTACTGACAATAAAGTATGAATCATTAAAAGCAACACAGTTCTTTACAAAAATACAAATGTGTGCATAAAACATGTCATTATAAATGCTTGAATGCATTTTCAAAAGTTAATATTTTAAACAGTGTGTTATAAGATTGTTTAAAAACTGATCTGAATAGTAATAGCAGCCAAAACACTAAAAATTGTTAAAAATCCAAGACTAAAATGACAAGACTACCATGTAACAAGGGGGTAAACTTGCTTATATCGAATCCTACTAAGCAAATCACTGTGCACAAGAATTTTTTACATATATTAATTCCACAACGGACTATTTGAGATTCACACATAACATTAGTGAGAAGGAGATCAACTACTTAGACGTGACTCTCTTAAAAAATCCCGCAACAGGAAGTTTTGAATCAACTGTTTTCAGGAAGCCTACATTTTCAAATTCATTCCTGCACTTTGACAGTGGTCATCCCACAACACAAAAAAAGGGCATTTTAAAAGGCCAATTAATTAGAGCAAGCAGGATGTGCAGTACACTTGAATTTTTCAAAAAAGAAACACAGATTTTGGAAAATATGTTCCTAGAAAGAAATTATCCTAAAAGGCTTTTTGAAAAAGTGCTTGATGAGGTTTGTGGGTTAAGAACTAGTAAATTCACCCCACTACTAGGTAAGGGTACCACAGACATCACAGGAGACAACGTCGAAAACAAGACAGATTCCCACAACACATTTGTTCACACCTTCAACAATGATTCCACAAAATTTAGGGACCTTATCTCAAAATACTGGCCTATTTTGAAATCAAATGAGGAGATTAAACAGTTCACAGCAACACATCCGACATTTGTTAACAGCAGAAATGCTAATTTGAAAGATTTATTTGAAAGACAGGAAATAAAGGCGTCTCTGGTGAGTAATAAGAAGGTAGGAACATACAAATGTCAAACTTGCAAGCAATGTAACCACATCTACAACAACAGTAAATATTACATTAGCTCTAGAAATTTTAATATTAATCCTAGGGGTATTATAATTGTGCCACTAAAGGGATAGTTTATTTAGGTTTTTGTGAGGCTTGCTCTGGATTCTATGTGGGAAAGACAGAAAGGACTTTGCGGAAAAGGATTTATGAGCATTTATACGATGTTAGTATTAAAAAGAGAGTAATGCCTTTTATAAGCATTCGGTTACATGTCCCAATATGGCCTTAAAATTTCTGATTCTGGAACATGTACCCCAAAACCCCAGAGGAGGGAATGGGAGGCCTCTCTAGAATACAAGGAGCTTTTATGGCAGATCAGATTAAATGCAACCAAACCCCCAGGTATGAATGAATCAACTAGCATCAAAAGTGTTCTAAAGATCAGACGAGCTAGGTTATAAGGCAGGTTTTTCATGGAATACACATTTTAACATTTTAGCATTTTTAACACTTCAAATAGAATTAGTTAAGTTATTTAATTCATTAATTAATTTAACACAGGCTATTTAATCTAATGAATTTATTTATTTATTTAAACATTTCAAGTTGTATTGGCTATAGGATATTTTAATATTTTAATATGGCATTTCACCAGAAGGTTTAGCAACACTGTGCACAGTGATTTGCTTAGTAGGATTCGATATAAGCAAGTTCACCCCCTTGTTACATGGTAGTCTTGTCATTTTAGTCTTGGATTTTTAACAATTTTTAGTGTTTTGGCTGCTATTACTATTCAGATCAGTTTTTAAACAATCTTATAACACACTGTTTAAAATATTAACTTTTGAAAATGCATTCAAGCATTTATAATGACATGTTTTATGCACACATTTGTATTTTTGTAAAGAACTGTGTTGCTTTTAATGATTCATACTTTATTGTCAGTAGATTTATGTATTTATTTTTAAAAAGAGAATGGGGCTTGTAGTTATGTGTTTTGTTATACAAACTTTGATAAGGGCACTAGCACTTTAAAACCCGATTGTGGGTTAATCAATTAATTAATCGTGTTACTTGTTTTCAAAGCTAATTAATCTAATTAAGTGAAACAATTTTTAATTGAGAAGAGTATTTAAACCAAGGCACATCACACACACCTTTGTCTTGATAAAGCCTGATATTGATCAGGCGAAAGCGCTTGATTTTAAGTATTCCTGTAGTGTTTCGTTTTGTAAAATAAAGAAGAGGATTATTTGGCAGCCGTTTTTGTCATGTCACAACCAATAACAAGGTGTGCAACTGTTCCAATTCTGTTTTACAAAACCTACATTTGTCTGTTTCTCCCACATGTTCAATGGACTTTGTAAACCAACATGTACGTAGTCCATTATTTTGGGCCACCAATATTAACCTTTCATCTTTTGATTTCAATTCCCCTCTCCTTAACCATTCCTGCATTCGATCCTGATCAACATGAGGTTGTTCCAGGAGTTTTCTAGACTTACAACTATATTTATGCATTTTCCACATTTCTTGCCTTTTTATCTGATCCTTCACCTTATATTCTTTCTTTTGTTTTTTGGCACATTCAGTCGCTGCCTGATTTTTATCTACTTCTGTTTTGATTTCCACTCCCACTTGCTTCTGCTAGACTAAGAAGGGAAGTCATCTTAGATTTACTCTAATCATGTTGTAAAACTTTCACTATGTTTGGGTCTTGTGAGGTCAACAGATATGTGTGTAGTCCCATGACTGGAGATCTATACATGTAATCAGTTTCAAGGAGGCCCATACCTCCTTCGGAATGGGGAATATATAATCTTGGTATGCACTGATTTTTATAAATCATCTGATGAGCATGAAACATCCTTCTTGTTTTCCTCTCTAATCTAGCCAACACCTTTTGGGGCCTGTCAATCACTCCAAAACTGTAAGTTAGGACAGGAAGAGCAAATCAGTTTATAGCTTGGACCTTATTTCTAGAGGTCAACACTATTTTCAATATTAATTTAAGTCTTCTAAAATATTCCTAAGTTTTATTTACATTTGTTCATTTTATAGTTGACACTTCATCAATTCCCAAATATTTATACACTCATTCCAGTTCTCTTATATCATATTATTGTCCCAAACTGAGTTTTCTTGATGCTGCAGTTTTCCTGCTTTAAAGGTTGCCTTTGCACATTTATCAAGACCAAATGACATTCTTATGTCATCTGAAAACATTTTGACTACTTGCAGTTGTGCTTTCAGTTCTTTATTTGATGAGTTATACAGTTTTAAATCAACAAAGAGAAAATGAGAAGTCTTTACACTTTTTTGTTTTCTAGGAGCCAAACTATAGCCATGACCTAAGTTGTTAATTAGACAACTTAATGGGTTAAGGGGAAGGCAAAAGAGGAACAGTGACAGAGAGTCACCCTGGAATATCCCCCTTTGGATTTTTATCTCTGGAATAATAATTTGCCCTTTATCATGGCTTAACTGCAAAGTGGTTTGTCATTGTTTCATGGTTGCTGTGATGTAGTTTATCAGTGTAGGGTTTATCTTATACATTTTAAGCACTCTTTTATCACTGAATGTAGGATACTGTCAAATGCTTTTTTGTAGTCTATCCATGCCATACTTAGATTATTCCCCTTTTTACAGTTCTCCACTGTGACTGTATTTAACAACACTTGATCCTTTGTTCCATATGACTTTCTTTTATTACTCTTTTGTTCTAGTGTCATAACTGAGTTTTTTTCTAAATGACTATAAACTCTGTCGGCTTTAATTCCAGTGAATACTTTATGTATCATTGAAAGGCAAGTTATTGGTCTATAATTTTTAGGGTAGCTTGCAGGTTCATTCTTAAGTAGGAGTATTGTTTTTCCTGTTGTTAGCCAGGCTGCTGTCTGTTTGGGGTACGGATATAAATAGTTCTTATTTATGGCTAAATCTCTGTGCAAATATGTCAATACTTTTAAGCTAGAAGTTAGGCACTGCATCTGGGCATGGGGTTTTCCAATTAAAAGCCTTTCTTAACTTTGTTTCAGTCTTTCTGGCCCTTACTTCATCCCATTTCATATCATATACATTTAAACTTCTTATTCTTTCTTTTACTTCTTCTATCCATTTAGCATCTGTGTTATGTTCCACAGGCTCTTCATAAATACCTTTTCAAAATGTATCTATCTCTTCTTTTTTGGTGGTCTTTCAATTCCTTTTACCTTGTTTCCCAATTCTCTATAAAACTTTTTGGGTCATCAATAAATTCCTTATTTTGTACTTCTCCTTTATATTTATCTGTGTATCTTCTACATTTTTCTGCCTGTGCTGATATTTTTAGTTTATTATTTGCGATAATGTATGATAAATCCTGATCCAGTATAATACTTGTGAAGACTGGGGAAAGATGGGCGAAGGCTGCCAGCCTAGTCAAATAGGATTTGAGACATAATTCTATCATTTGTATATATAAATGTAAAATACAGGCTTGTGTTCTTAAATGAAAGAAAACACTGTTTGTTGGTTTGTGTCTTACAGCTTTTCCCGGTTAGGGGTCGCCACAGTGGAACTCTGGTCCGCTAATGACTGGCAGTTGATTTTTACGTACCGGCTTGCCAGGCCTGATGCACAACCTTCAACAAAGGTACGCCCATTCACTCATGTCTCCACGCAGAAGACGCTCAAGCTGAGAATTGAACCAGACAGCGTCTTACTGTGAGGCGACAACGCTACCGCAGCACCACCACCGTGGGTTCAAATGAAAGAAAACACTGTAAAATGTTAAATTCAAGATTGTTGCAACATTGCAATCTGCTGTAAGGAAAAACAAGCCAAGCATTTCAAATGTTCTTTAAAGTTGCAATTATCTAAAAAGTGGTGCAGAAGCAGCTGGCTGAACACATTCTTTCTATTGTCTTAACTTAAGGAATGACTGCTGGAGTATACATGTGAAATGTCTTTTATTGTTGTAGTTTCCTGAACAGGTGTTAGCTTGCTAAATAATGCAGTTTGCCTGGGAACTCCAGACTAAGTGTCAAAATGATGTAAGGTGAATACTGGGAAAACCTAAGTGTCAAAATGATGTAATCTGGGATGCCTTAGAAGAGCTGTTAGTGAGTTAAAAAACTATTGTTGAGAGAGAGACTGAAAGCATTTTCTCTTGGACCATAAACCCCAGCACTGCTTATGCTCTATATGTCTGTAAGTAGGATTGTAGTACTGTGTTTTCTCTTAAGAATAGCTAAAGATTAGAAAGTTAGACTAAGTGTTTTTCTTTGACATCAGACCTGTCCTACTGTATTATTTTAAGTTTCTGTGTGATCTCTGAACTCTTAGATATCTCTGTGGTGTAGTAGTTTTGTCTTATATTTTTAAAACCTTTACATGTGACTGGTTTGTGTAGAGATAGTAGGCTCTAGAGTATATTGCATATTTATAGAGTTTAAAAAGCCTTAGACTGAATAGTCACATTACCAATTGGATAATAATATTGCACAGTAATAATTGGATACCCTTTCAAGGGCCTTTGGGTAGCTGATAATTGTTAGCTCGTGGTGTCAGAAATTACTATCGTATAGTCTGGATAAAGGGGCACAGCTGGAGAATCTGTGTCAGCCTTTCCCAGGAGTGTCTGTGAAGTTGTATTAATGCTTATCTCAAAGTGTGGGTGTGTGTCAGCTACCTGGGCAGGGACATGAAGCACTGGTGGGACAGAGAGGGTACTGGAGGTTTTAGCTTGCCCAGCTAGGCTGAGACCTGGACCCTATAGCTGTGCCAGTGGGGAGTCTTATTGGGGACCTGGTGAGCAAGGAGCAACCAGCCCCAGATTGACTGTGATCTATGTGTGCACTTAAGGGAAATTGTACTTTACTGTGTGTATTTGTTATCCTTCCCTCTTCTATTAGACGACCTCTCTGGTGTAAGTGGTGAGGATTAAGGCTCCTTGATTGCTGGGCTAGGGCACGGTCATCCCAATACTGTACATTGCTTTTATCATGTCTATCTTTCTGAGTATTTTTGTCGATCTGTTCCCTCTTCTATAATCTTCTAACAGTGACACTTCTTGTGTTAATTGTTTTATAGTTTTCTCTATTTGATACTTCCATGATGGCATGCTGTTTCTTCCCGTCCTTTCCCCTTACTACCCTGTGTTGTTGTGGTAGACCTTTATCAGTTATTAATTTAGCTGCACAGTAATGTATCCTATTTACTTCTGTTATATTGCATGAATCTCTATGGACATTCCTAATTACTGTGTTCATTTGTTTTACCAAACTTCTAACTTTTTGGGTTTTATTGACCTTCTGCAGTCTATTTCTTTCCTTGATCATATGTCTATCCATCTGTATTAAATCAAGTAATTCTTCTCTTAGATCATTTACTTCTAAACTGAGGCCACATTTTTTGCAGGCACTCTACAGAAATTTCAAGAACTTCTTCCTGTGCCATGTTCTCTTCAGTTTCACCATGTGTCATCCTTTGCTCTTTCATATGGGAACTCACTGCCCTGTCACTTCACGCCAATGACTGTATCAGAGTTGTCACAGTTTTCTGTTCCTTCCCTTGCTGTGTAGCTCCAAATGAACCTTTGTACTGGTTTCTATGGAGGCTCCAAAGTATCTTCATATATCAACTGATTAGATGTTTCTTGCTCAACTGGTTTCTCCTTAATGTGGGTGTCAGTTTCTTTATCCTGTTGTGTTGTTATCTGAGTTACATTTTTTACACTAAATCCTTCACTTTGCAGGTAATCCATAACCTCAGCTTCTGTTTCCTTAACTTCTCCATTACTAATCCTCTTTTCTACTTTTCCTCTTTGTTTTCTTATTTTTTTGTATTGTAAAATTTTCCATATCCGGATGCTTTGCCTGTATTTCTCTTCAGATATCTTTGGTGCTGCTCTTTTTGCATTGATTGTTTTGCTTTCTCCTTTGCATAAATATTGCACCATATTGTTCTTTCCCATGTCCATATTTTCACTCTCTCTGTATAAGAAATGTAATGTTTAGCAAAACAAAAGAGTGATGGGAAAACATGGATGGTATCTGTTTTAAATGCCAGAATCTCAAATCAAATGGGCAAGTGGATTTCAACAATTCAGGGAACCTCAATAATATAAATCTTTATCTTATTACAAAAATAAGTCAAAATATGATGATACAATTAGCTCTTTTTGTGGAAATTGTAATACTGACATTCAAATAGACAATATTGAAGTCAGTAGCCCAAATAAATAAGTCAAGCAAAATGCCCGGAAAAAAGCAATAGTGACTTAACTCCCCATCAGGCCTATTGTTAACATTCTGGGGGGCCCAGCAAGTGCCAAATTGGGCCCCCTGGACACTTCAGTGTAAGTATCACCCTGTCACTGCCACCCCTCCTAAGGAGCCTTTTAGTTCATGCTGCAAATTTTTAGTAGTACACACAGAGTGAATGGTAGCTATAATGGTCTCATATTGAGGCTGGGCTGTGTACCACACCCTGTTGGACTATCTCACACAGGGACAGTCACAGTGACTGGCATTTAGATGCAATGATGCTACCTTATAAACAGGGATGTCCTTAAGTGAAATGGTGCTCTAGGTAAAGCGCTCCATGTTGCCCCCACTATCTACTGTTTTACCTCCCAAGACACATCCTTCAGTGCTCCTCTTGTTTCTACCATCCCAGGCACTACACTATGCAGATTACTTTTACTTTCTTTTCTCACATTTTGCCGCACTCTTCAGTTTTTTCCAGAACTCATGACTTTTTAGATGCCCAGTGGTGTATTTTACAGTTTTTTTTTCTTTAGATCAGCCTTTTCATCCAATGATGCCCTGAACAAAACTTGAAGTTAAGGAAGGAAATTCAGTGTTATTGTTCAACTTGACTCTTCATTGCTTCATTTCAGTATAGCTTAACTGGCCAAGACAGCACTGTGATAACTATGTAGGAAGTAACTAAATTAAGATGGGGTCTAGGTTCTGCCAGGCTCATCAGAAGCTATATTGTTATAGATGCCCTGAAGTGCATTTTAAATATTTTTCCCAACCCTTTGATCAAGTGGTAGTCTGAAAAAAAATATGAATAAGAAAAGAAATTTAGTCTTTATTTTTTATTGTTTGTTTGTTTCAGGAAAGGCAGAAGTTGTGTCCAAAACTTAATGTTCAAAACAGACAAAATGCATCTATCCATCCATCCATCCTCAACCCCTTTTTCCCATTTTTGGACATGGGGTCTGGGTGTCACTTCAACAGTGACAATCATATCGAGCCAAGGTTTATACCATCTGGTGGCTAGCCCTGCCACTGTAGTTCATCCGTACCACTCACTCGCACACACAGTCACACCTATGGCCAATTGGGAATGTCCAATCCACCTACTGCATATCTTTGGGATGTGGGAGGAAACCAGAGCACCCAGAGGAAACCCATGTGACCATAAGGAGGACATGCAGACTCCACACAGAAGGCACCCCAGCCGAGAATCGAATCAGAGAACCTCTTGCTGTGAGGCGACAACGCTAGCCACTGCAGTACTGCATCTGCCCATCATATCTCACAATAAACTAACAAGTTGGCTCTAGATGACTGTCACATTAAAGTGACACCCTGACCACATGTGTAAAAATGGGAAAAAGGGTTGTGGATGGTAAGATAAATGTTTGACAGGATACACACATTCTATCTGGGAATACTGCCTGCATCACCACCCCCCCCCCCCCAATAAAAAGAGACAGTCACCATCTCTGCATAACTCCGATGTTAGACAAGGATAAAAGCAAAGTTAGTATTACACTGCAATGTACCCCCCCCCTCCACAGACACACACAAGTGTAAGCCATGGCAATAGTAGTTTTACATTGATGAACAAGTAGCATTACACTGTGTGACACTAATTGTTGTTTAGCAGTCATCAAGAAAAGCAGGGAGTAAAGCACTTTCATTCATCTCATTGAGGAGTGTTGCATACCTGTCACACTCCATGATTTTTCAGAATGTTTCTGATTTTATCTCATGTTGTTGCCCTGTCTCTCATCATTTTTTTATTTACTTGTAATTTCATTCAGGATTATAGAAAGTCAAGAGTTTCATGCTTATTCAGAAAATGGATGTTGATGCAAAACATGTTATTCTGTTAACTTTTTAAGCAATTAAAAGTAATATTTAAAAAAAATTCCCAATTTATATCCTTTATTCTGCCATTATTTTTGGCTTTGCCCAGAATTTATTTTTTTAAATAAAAACATCTTTATTAAATTATCACTTATGACTTAGGCAACCATACATTTATATAAATGAAAACAAACCATATCTACATATTTTAGTTGCAAGCATTATACATTCCTTATAATCCATCCAGTCATTATCAGTCAACATTTCATAGCTTATTCAAACCATGCCTTCTTTTAAACCTCATTCCTCCTCCAAAATTTTATTCTACATGTATTGTTTCCACAATTCCCATTTTTTCTATGTAGTTTGCTCTTACCCTTTCTAAATATCCCATTTCCAGTAATTTTATCTCTGTTACTGTATTCACTAATTCTAGTACAGTTGATTTAGACTTTGATTTCCATTTTCTAGTAATTGTTTTTCTGGAAGTCACAATAATTAGACTTAGCAAGACCTTACTATATCAAGGCAATTCCAATTCTGTATCGTTGCTGAAAAAATCATTTCCTTAGTTATAACATGTTATTCACCCAGTATTTCTGATAGAGTAGTCTGCAGGGAATTTTTAGTCTAAATAACAAAAAAGAAAAGATAACACCAACATCACGATGCAGATAAAAAACGGGAAATTTATTGAGCAATAAAGTTTCCCTGTTTTTTTATCTGCATCATGGTGTTGGTGTTATCTTTTCTTTTTTGTTAGTTGGACTTATATTGGATACACCAACTTTGTCTATGAGGTGGCCCTTTTTTCTTCATTGAATTTTTAAAGTCTGCCAATTCATTACACTCTCAAAAAATGTATTCCCAATTACCTATTTCTTCCCTATCACACCTCCAACATTTGCTATCTACATAAGGAAAATTCTTTGGAATCTACTTGGGGTATACAAATACATATGGATCCTAAATCTTCTAGACTTTGTTGCATATTTAGGAGACATACATATATCCCACAATTGTTTCTTTGTGAATTGCTTATCCATCTCTCTTCCCAATTCGTTCTACTCTCCTCTGATTGATTCTTATAGTCATTTCTTACCACCATCTCCCCAACAGAACACACCAAACTATTTGATGTTGAGATTGATAACAATCTCAGATTTGACACACATTTCTCTTACCATAAAAAAGGTTCACAAAAAGCTAGGTGCATTGTGCAGAAACAAACAATTCCTCACCAAGACAACCAGCATTTCTGCTGCCAGTTCCCACCTAATCTCCACTTTACTCTACACCTCTCCTATACTTACCTATCTTAGACAAACAGACCAAAACAAGCTCAAGGCTTGCTACAATAAAATTGCTAAGTTTGCCACTGGTGCATCTTATCACAGCCACCACTGTATCTCACTTAGGGAACTTGACTGGCTTGAACTCCCTCAACTTCTTCACCTGAATCAACTCTCTCTCACCTACAAGTTAGTAAACCATCCTCTTAAAATCCCATCCCTTCAAAACCTTCTTCAGCCCTACTGCTCCACTAGATCACTATGCTCCAGCAGCAAAAGTCTACTTCTAGTGACCAAACCCAAGAATTCAGTGGGAGAAGTACTTTTCTCCTGTGTCATATCCAGATTATGGAACAATCTTCCCCCCTCTATAACCACACTACCTTCTTGCAATCACTTCAAGACTGCACTAAAAACTCACTTAAAAAGTCTCTATTATGCCCATGCACCAGTCCCGACTAGTAACCCTCCTTCCTCTCTCCTCCCCAAGCCACCCTGCCTCACACCTAAAAACTCACATAAAAACTCTCTGGTTATGCCCATGCACCAGTCCCGACTAGTAACCCTCCTTTTACCTCACCTTCCTCTCCCCTCCCCTAGCCACCCTGCCTTACACCATCTGATCATTGCATTCCTTCCTCTGCAGGCTCTTGCTCACCCTTTACCCTCCCCTTCCCTCCTCACTCAATCTCTCAGACCTGTCATAACATGCTTAACTACCTCACTTCATCTCAACTCCAAATACATATCCAACTGACTTACACCTAGCTTCCTCACACTACCACATATACTACACACTCAGTTTCCTCTCTTACGCCTCTAGTTTCTCCTTTCATCCCATTAGCCCTTCTAGCTTGTTCCACCTTCTTGTGGATCTTCTGCTTTATATGTGCTTGAGTTTAGTGCAATATGTTGTATATAAGATTTAGGTATATGAGTTTAGAACAGTATCTGTTTGAACTTAGTACTATCTGTATATACATCCTACCTTTATTCCTAGCCTCTAGCTAGATATTGGTATCTCTGTTCATTACTGTGTTTCATATTGTATGTATAGCTAATGTTTGCTGCAGTATGTATTATTTGCTATTGTATGTATATTCAATTGTTCTTCATATACTCTACTGCTCACGTATTGTTCTGTGGAGCTTTTCTCCCCAGGCCTCCACTGAAAAAGGAGCTGTGTCCAGTTGGAATTTCCCGATAAACAAATGTAAATAAATAAATCATGTTATATTTTATATGCTATGCTAATTATCCCTTTTTTACCAGCAGCTTCTGTTCTAGATTCTACTGAAACCTCTACCAGTACTGGCCTTTTGCTTAGGACCCCCTATTTCTTTCTCTTTGCCTATCCTCTAATATTAATCCTTGATAGGGAAGGTAGCCTCTAACCTGCAGTCCAGATAAATTCTTGGCCTCTTTCCATTCTATTACCTTTCTCTCTCTAATTATTTACTCCCAATACCTTGGTTCCTTTTCCAGTTTTCCCCAATAGATTCCAGGCCCCACTTGCATATTTTATCTATCCCTAATTGCAGACATCCCTATTTGCGGAATTTCCTTTCTCCATTCCCATGTTGGCTTCTTTCTTAGAATATTTTCTGCTACTTTATGAATATAATATTCTGTATGGTTATTGTTATTCTCCTTAAGGATCTATATCCAAAATCCCAGTCTCTCCTTGTTTTTTGAGCTTCCCCCCTGTTTCATCATCATACCTTTCCACTTTGAATTGTAGCTTTCTGCTTGTACCATGTATAGGAGCCTTAACTATGTAACTTTAAAATGCCTCTTCAAATCAGGTAATCCCAAACCACTTTGTTCTATTGGTAGAATCATCTTATCCCACTTGACTCTTGCTATCTTCCCCTCCCAGATAAAATCCTTCAGCTCTTTATTAAATGCTATCCAGACCTTCTTCCCTGGTTGATAAAAATATGCCTGGCCTCTGTATAAATCTAAATGGACTAAAAACATTTTAAAAGCTTGTATCGTGCTATCCATATGCATAAAAATGAGCTTCCAATTTCAGAGTTTTTGCATTATCTTTTTAGCCTCTTCCCACATATCCTTAGCTGCCACAACAGAATCCTTTTTAATCCATGCTCCTAAGTACCTCATTTTATCATGTCTCCATAAATATAGATATTGCTGAACCAATTCATGTGTGGGTACATAGTTTGCAGCTATTGCCTTTGTATTAGCTTCATTAAGTTTGCATCCCAAAAGACAAAATGTTCCACAACACTGAAATGTCCTTTTCTGGTTTTATTTGGTATAAAATAATATGTGCAAATACAGCCGACTTTTCATGACTACCATATCAAGTATATCCTTGAATTTCTGAGTCCCTTATTTTCTTTGTTAATGGCTCTAAATATAATGCAGATTGCAAAAGAGGATGATACCCCTGCCTGGTTCTTCTGCTCAAAGCAAAATTATCAGAGAGGAATCCACCCACTTTAAATTTTTGCCTTCAAACCCTCATATATCCTCCTAATCAACCTTATAATTTAATCAGGAAATGCAAATGCTTCCATTGCCCTGCTCATAAAATCCCAGCTTACTCTGTCAAATACATATATAATCCTGTACAAAACTGCAGTATCCGATATAGCCAATGTATCACTTTCCAAAAGCAACACTAGGAAATTCCAAATTTTCAACTTTTATTCCAACATAGAACAATGAGTTTAGCGCTTTCATCTTTTTAATTTAAGACTTCATCAGAACTAAAACCTAAGTAATAAACACACTTTAAATACACCTATGCAATTAATTCCTGAACAATAAGACAACTGATACAGCTAATCGCCTAATTACATCCCATTAATTAGCCACAAATACTTTTAATTTATCAACCAATTGCTAACAAGCAGCAAACTTGTAAAAAATTAAGAAAAACAGTCGCAACACTTCACTGGAAACTGAAAACTGTTTTAATGACAGAGTAGCAAACTGACCAACAATTAAATGCTTTCACCTTGGATTCCACTGGCACTCTGATGATGCCAGTGGAATCCAAGGTGAAAGCGCTTAGTTGTTGGTTGATTTGCTACTCTGTTTGTCATTAAAACAGTTTTCAATTTCCAGCGAAGTTTGCGACTGTTTTTCTTCATTTTATACTCTTAATTTATTATATGCTTTGAAAATTCTAAAAAAATATATATATGAAAAAGCTCTCATATAATATAAAGTCATATTAAAACATATCTTCTCAGATACAATGAAAATAGTATTTTAATACTAAAAATCATACACAACTTACATGAAATTACACTTCCAAATGTTTCAAATTTAACACAGAATTAATAGAACAGTCCTTGAGACCTGGGGGGGGGGGTTATGGCATTCAGTATAAGTTGCCATTTTAACTCACATTTATTTAAATGTTCTTCAGCAATAAACCCCCTCTGATCTTTAACAACCTGTTCTATTACAATAATACTAAATACATGTGTTGGACACTCACTTATATGCCTAGAGCAGGAATTAATTGCATAGATGTATTTAAAGTGTGTTTATTACTTAAGTTTTAGTTCTGATGGAGTTTTGAATTAAAAAGATAAAAGCGCTAAACTCATTGTTCTATGTTGGAATAAAAGTTGAGAATTTGGAATTTCCTTGTGTTGTTTTTGGAAAGTGATACATTGGATATATCGGATACTGCAGTTTCGCACAGGATTACATGTTTTTTCTTCGTTTGTGTGTATTCCTTGTGCCAGTTTGTGGTCTGTTACTCTGTCCAGTGCTTTCTCTGCATCAAGACCCACCAATAACAGTAATATTTTCTTACATTCTGCTTCCCTCTGGACCATAATTCTGTCAATGTTGTTAAATGTTTGCCTACCCTCCACAAAACCACATTGATCCATATCTACCAATTTTGGCATTACCTTTGCCATTCTTTTAGCCATTATAAACATAAGCAATTTATAATCATGGTTTAGAATTGAAATGAGCCTATATGAAGCTCGACCTGATGTGTCTTTACCATCTTTAGGTATTACAGCTACCACCACTTTCTTCTAGATAGTTGGTTCTTCTCCTCCTTTTAAAATACAGTTAAACAAAACCTTCCAGATCTTTATCAGTTTTACCCCCCTAGCTTCCAAACTTCCACAGGAATACCATCTATTCCTGGGGACTTTCCCGTAGTTTGGTTATACGTCTCCATTTTCATCTCATCTCCCCCTATCCTGTTAATAATTGAGCCTTATTTACCTCTAACCTTGACATATTTAATTCTTCCATAAACATATTCATTTGTACATTTTCTTGATTTCTATAGTTCTCTGCTTTTTTACAGATTTTCATACTGTCCAGAATTCTTAAGCAAAGATATTGAGACCTATTGTAGTTGATGTCCTGACAGTATGTATAATTCTCCTTGACAGAGAAAACTATCCTGGAGCTCTGGAGCATCTGTTCTTAAAATCCCAGTTAAACACTGAGATTGCTTGCTCTGGGCTGCCAGTCTCTAGCACTTAACAAGCTCATGGTCATTTACTGATTAATGGCTTTAGGGTCTATATTACATCGTCAAACTCACAGGAGTCCGAACGATGTAATATCGAATTGTGAAGTTCGAAACCCAAAAAGTAATATCGAACTGTGAAGTTCGAAACCCAAAAAGTACGAAAACACAGAACAGCGATTTTTTTCCCAGGGAAAAAAATCACTGTTCCGGTACAAAAAAAAAAACACATACACTTTAAACTTAATCTAATGTGGGGGGCTTTTCCCCCCACATTCCCTAACATGGGAGACTGTGCCCCCATACCCCCCTTACTTAAATATACCAACTCCGAGATCGCACCACAGTGGAGGAAATAGCAAAGCCGCGAAAATGGCAAGAACTGTGTTCTGTGCCTTCACTATTTTCATGTTTCAAACATTTGGGTTTGATATTACAACGTTTGGACTCCTGTGAGTTTGACGTTGTAATATAGACCCCGGGCTTTATCCTAACAGGGTCATATAACAGCCCTGCTTAGGACAAAGTGTATAATTGAAGAATGAATGATAAGTTTCTCTCCTCATTTTTCTCCAACCAGTGGCAGGTTTTGAAGGGTCCCCATACAGTCAAGGATGATTGGGGCCCCATCAAAGCTGTTGGTATCACTGGTGCCTAACACTGGTTTCAGTGGAGACAATGTCCACCCACAGGATATAACTAAATAAAAGCACTATGACAGTGGTAAATCATGTAATGAAATTATGAAGCCTGATACTTGACAAAACACTGTTACTATAACCGAGCATATCTTTGAATTTTAAAGGAGAAGTTATGCCAGTCCTTAGGATTCATCATCCTAAGAGTTTTACCCACCTAGTTCATTAAGTATGCAAGATTGCTGAACTTGTTGGTTTGACAAATGTGCAGCACTGTATCAAAATAAAATAACTTGGAATTGTGGGCCCCCCAGTGGCCACAGGGCTCGCTGGTGCCATAAACCAGCTGTGCTCATAGTGAGATGTCTATCAAATTCATCCTCATTTCTGCTGTCCCAGTAGCTGACAAACTACAATAATGTAAGTTGTCCTTACACACACAGCCTAAGTATTTAGTTATTAACGCTTCTTTTACTCATCAAAATAAAAGATTATAGAATTATATTGAGCAATTAGATGAAGAGGACCAATTTTAAGAAGTTAAAAAGACAAGAAGAATAAGATAAAGGGCCCTGGGGGTACTGAAATGAGAAGAAGACAGCATCTGCTGTTATAGACAGTGAACCATGTCGAAATGAGACAAATGCGGTGTTCTCATGTTGGACAGTTCCACGGTGAGAGGTATTCAAAATGTTCTCCTGAGAATGACTTGAGAGCACATTACTCTTAGTTGCCTAAGAAATGGAATGGCTGACATATTAGAAGCAATGTTATTTAAAAAGTCCTCTCTTTATGGTACAGTTATTATTGTAGAAGGCTACAATGATGCTGGTCTCCTAGTACTGAGGTGGCTAAAAAAGTGGTTTCTGAGATGGTGAGATTAAGTAAATCCCAAGAGTGTAGACTGCCATTTCATGATATTTTTTCTAGTCCCTGTTATGTAGGTGTTAAAAAAAGAATGGAAAGGGAAATGATAAATAACACATAGAATTTCACTGATCATGTATGTTCATAGGTGTGTACTAGGCTAATGGCCCTGGGGCCTTTACAAGCCTAGCCATAGGGTTACCCTGGCAATGTGCCATCCGACCTTAGTTCCCACTGCCTCTGTCGAGTAGAGCCACTGAAGTTATCTCCAGGGTGAATTTTCTATTTCCCATACACTCAATAACATTTCTCTTGAAGAGGGTAAGCAAGGTGCTCTGCTTGACATGTATGGGAAGTTTATTCCATAACATGGGCAGTGTCTGAGTTATGAACCTGTCCCTCCAGTACATTCTTTTGATTGTGGTAATGAGGTTGAGGTCTCTGGAGCATGTGGTGCGGAGGGATTGGGATTTCTTTAGATGTAGCATTTCTAACAGAGCTGGATCAGACATGGCTTTGTAAGTCAAGCAGAGATCGCCTCTAAGTAGGCAATATGAGACAGAATAGTTGGAGTTTTTTGAGTTTGTCCATATAGGACAAATGTTTAGGCCTAGTCTCCTCTTTGTGAGGTACTTTTGTGGCCTTTCCAGTTGTTGCAGGTGTCTAGTGAGGTACATGCCAAATAGGGCATTGTACTCCATGACTGGCCTAATGCGGGAAGAGTAGAGGGAGACAATGACCTCTTTCTTCCTGGATGTAAAACCCTTAGTAATGAGATGTGCCACATAGAAGGACTTTCGGACCAGAATGGCAATGTGGTGATAAAAAGAGAGGTTGCTGTCAACCTGTGTTCCCAGATCTCTTATAACGCCTTTTGTGTTCAGTGTACCACCATCAATGTGGTAATTCATGGGAACTGGGTTTTTCCCAAAGGGGATGATGACACATTTTTTGGCATTGAGCATAAGGCCATGGTTCTGACACCAGTCATTGGTCTCAGTGAGGCCATTCTGTAGGATGTCAACATCACTTGGGGAGTTAATAACAGCTAAAAAGTCAAAAAACAAAGCAGCAAAAGCCAAAGAAACCAAATCCACAGCCAAGGAAGTAGGAAGCAGCACCTTGTTAAATCTTGTAGAGAATGTCCTTTAATAAACACAATTCACGAAGAAAATGACACAAGCGCTTTCGCTCAGGCAGTCCTGAGCTTTTTCAAGTAATACAAATATCTCATTCACCAGTGCATCTTAAATATTGTGGTAATCAAGGTCTTGATTGAAACTACATGTTGTCAAAAATAGATCAGTGAATTAAAGGTACATACCAGAAAGTTACTTTAAGAATAGATATAAAATATGTTACAAAACTGGCTTATGAATAAACACACTTTCTAAGCTAAAAATTAAAATAGTAAATGCATTTCATAAATTAAATAAGTTGCATAAGGCTGGAAAATAAGAAATAGATATATATTATCCAAATTGTAGTCTATGCAGCATAACAAATAGTAAAAAGATTTAAACATCTGGGAATTAGTGCTCCCCGTGTATCTAGATTAAAAAAGTACATGTTTAAAAACATCAAAATCTTTCTTCATAAAATCTATTGTAGTGAGTTCTAAGAATTGATATCATGCTGCTAAAAAACAACATTAATGTATAATCTATTGATAATGGACACTTGAAAGAAAGAAAAATAAGAAATTAAAATTGAAAAATAGTGGTGGGGGGGAAGTGGGGGAAGTTGGCGCATAAGACACCATGGGGAATGGATGCCCACTAAAATGGCTAAGTCCAAAGGTAAGTCAGCAGGACAGGAACTATAAGCTCTTCTTAACTTCAGAACTGGTTTGATGCTAATGGTCCCATTTAGCCCAGGTGGTCTTCCTGCATCCAACCTTAGCTGCCATAGTAGTTCGCGGTAACCTAATGTTGATTCCCAATCGCCTCCCCTTGCATCTGGTTCAACTTGTTCTAGTACTGTGAATTTGATGTTCAGCCCTGGGCAAGAAAGAGAATGCTTGTAAAAGGCATTTGTTTCCTTCTTTTTAGCCATGTCGTAGAGATGTTCATAGATCCGTTTTCTAAGTTCCCTCTCGGTCTTCCCCACGTAAAAACTTTGACATGTGGTACAGAGACCCAGGTATACAACCCCTTTGGTGGCACACGTGTAGAAACCTGTAGGGTGTACTTTGAAATACCTGGAGGGGATGTAGAGAGATGATTCATTTGATATGGCTTGACATTGTGTGCAAGAGCCACATCTATATGTACCTAATCTTGGTTGTTTCACTTTTTTCTTACTGCAGTTCTTTCTTTCAAAAATTTCTTTGAAATTTACACCTCTTTTTCTGACAAAGCTTGGTTTGGTGGGTATAAAGTCCTTCAATTCTTCAAAAAGAGCTAGGACCGGCCAATGGTGCGTTATGATTTCCTCCATTTCCTTAGAGTTGGAGGAATATGTGTATGCAAAGCTGTTCGTGTGGTGGACCAGTGTATTTGAAGCTGAGTTAATCAATGCTTCTGATCCTTTCCCCAAAATCGGTGGATATAAGGAATTCCTTGAAGAACTTACTTCACCAGCTAAGGTCTTGAATAGTTCCAAGGGGTAATCTCTTTCCAAGAATAATGTCTGTAAAGTTTTTACTTCCAGTTTGAACTCTTCCTGAGTGCTACATATTCTACTTGCTCTGATGAGCTGTCCCTTGATAATTCCTCTTTTTTGATATAGAGGGTGTGCTCTCTCGAAATGTAAAAAGGAGTTAGAGAAGGTGGGTTTGCGGTGTAATCTAGAATGGAAAACATTCTGGGTGTAATCTTTGTACAAAGTGATATCTAAATAGTGAAGTTCATGTGGATCAACAGTGTGTGTGAATTGCAAAAAATGGGTGGTGGAGTTAATGTAACTAAGAAACTGCCTCAGCTCATCCTCTGAACCAGTCCAGAGGATACAAATGTCGTCCAAATAACGTCTATAAAAGAGGATGTGATGTTTCCAAGGTGGTGTGAGGACAAATGTATGCTCCCATTTATGTAACACCACGTTAGCATAAAAAGAGGCGCATGATGCTCCCATAGCTACACCCTTACATTGCCGGAACAATTCTCAATTGAAAAAAATGAAATTGTTCAATAAAACAATTTCCATCATCTCGATGAGTAAGTTGGACAACTTGTTAGTAAGGGTGGTTTCTTGGGTAAGAAACTCACCAAACCATTCTAATCCTTCTTTGTGTGGAATGCTAGAGAAAAGATCCTTAATATCTATAGTAACCATTAGTAGGTCTGGTGAAAAACAGGAAGTAGGGATGTCACGCAAAAAGTGCCAAGAATATTTGCAAACGTGGCTGAGCAGAGGTGTAAATTCCTTAGTCATAAAATCAATAAATTTCCCCATAGGCTCAGTCACACCCCCTGCACCTGATACTATCGGTCTGAACCCTAAAGGGTGGGTACCTTTATGTGTCTTGGGGATCCCAAATATGACCGGTATCTTAGGTTTTTCTACATACAAGTAGTTGAAGACCTTCTCATTGATAACCTGTTGTAATAAGAGGTCCTTCAGATGGTAGTTGATCTGTGCAAAAGCAATGTTAACCTCATTGCGTGATACCGTGTCGTATTGTTCATCGTCTTGAAGCATGGTGTAAATGTGTGCTTCATAATCCCCAGAATACATGAGCACTATACCTCCACCCTTGTCCGGTTTCATAATCCTGATATTCTCTTCTTGGAGATGTTTTATGAAATTGGTTTCTTGTTCAGATAAGTTCTGGTGGGACAAAAATTTCCTACTTTTAGATATTTCCCTAAAATCATTCTCCACCAATTTCTCAAAGAAAAGAATTATCGGATGAAGTGGTGGATTAAACAGACTAGTGCGGGTTAAATCCAAATCATGTGCTTTCAGGCCCTTAAATATCTGATTCAAATTCAAACCCCTGGTGAACAACTTCAGCTCCACTAAAGCTTGCGTCAAATTCATAGGTTTGGATGGAACAAACTGTAACCCCCGAGTGAACACATCAAATGCACATTCATCTAAATCCACATCCGTGTAGTTGTAAATAGCAAAATTGTCTTTTCTTAAAATAGTACAGTTGCCCCCTATGTTAACAATGTGGTTAGTATCCGGATCAAATACTAAATTAGGTTCACATAGAGGTCCATCTGTGGGTCCAGAGGTCTCAAACCAGGTAAGATCATTTAACGTCTGGTCGTCCATGCCCTCGGTGCTTGTCTCTGCCCCCAAACCCCGGTCTTGCCGGGGTTCTGCTGAAAATCCTGATTATTATTACCCCTTCTACCCTTCTCAGCTAATCTTTCACTTCTTCTAGGAAGTTCTTCTAATTCTTCTGGGATATCATCACCCCTTTCTACATGAATGGTAGATGTATTGGTGGAAACCCCTCTATTATACCCATTAGGGGAAGGGTAGGCTAATCCATCTCTGTAATCCACTAAATCTCTTTCTAACTTTCTTAACTTCCTGTTAAGAATCTTGTCGCAAAAAGTGTCAACATTATCAAATAATTTATCATAGTCAGGTTTAAAAGCATTAAAATCTAAATCACTTGTTAGTTTGTTGTTCAAAACGTCTAAGTCATTCATAAGCGTTTGTGCCTTAAGCTCATATTCACTAATCATTACGTTCAGCATATCCAAACCTGTCTTGTCAAAAATTTCACACAACTTAAAATAATAACTGGTACCATGTTGCACATTATTAGGGAATTTCAAGAAGCGTAAACCTTTTGGAATACGCTTAACTCTGACACACTCATTTAAGTAATCAATTTCTAGTTGTGTACTCCTTAAGGAATACAACTTATCTTTGAACAAGTCCATTGCCTGGTCAAAGTTAGAAAAATTGTTAGAGTTAACAGTACCTTTAGAAAATACAAAACATTGACCAGCCCATTTTGTGAAATTAACATCCTTGTTTCTATTTTCTGCTCTAGCGTTGTTAAGTCCGTTTGTTTTCGGTCGTGCACCTGCATCCGGTCTCCCATTTGAATCCTGGTGTTGAATAACATTGTTCCTTCTAGACCCAGCGCTGGACACGTCAAAAGAAGATGGAAATGTTGTAATTCTTCCCTCGTCCGAGTCAGCAATAACTGGGATGGTGTTCTGTTTACTTTCTAAAGCGTGCTGTTGGTTGCACGCAATTCCCGATGAGGCAATAGTCGTTGGTCTAAGCAAACTTGTTAGATCCTTAAGCGCAACCAATACTTGGTTGAATTCTGCTCTGCTCACAGGAGAGTCATTCGTAGTAGCCTGCAGAATCTCCGGGGTTTCACCGGGATTAAAAGTTTCCTCCTCACTGGTCATGGTCCAAAGCAGCGAAAAAGTCAAAAAACAAAGCAGCAAAAGCCAAAGAAACCAAAATAACAGTTAATAACAGCTCCCAGTTTGCAATTGTCTGTGAACTCTGTCAGCCAGAGTCCCTTCGTGTTGGCCTGGACTTCAGAGAAGAAGATACCAAACAGAAGAGGACCCAGGACCGAACCCTGAGGGACTCCACTTGTGACTAATCGGCAGTCTGACTTGGAGTCAGCTACTTTCACACTTTCTATCTGTGAGCCAGTTTGCATCCCACCTAGTGATATAGGTATTGATGCCTAACGTAGTGAGTTTTTCTATGATTCCTGAGTGGGGAATGGTATCAAAGGCCTTGGACAGATCAAGGTAGTCTGTATGAACTGCCTTGCCTTCACCCATAGCTCTGGTGACTGACTCAAAGAAGTTGACCAAGTTGAGCAGGCATGATCTACCCTTCACAAAACCAAACTGTGTGGGATCCAGAGTTTGGAGATTCCCTATATCCTTGTTTATTAGGTCCATGATGATGTGTTCCATAGCTTTGCATATCAAACTTGTCAGGCTAATGGGGCAATAGTTCCCAGGGTCTGTAGTCGCTCCTCCTTTGTGGAGATGGGATGACTGTAGCAGTGCACCATTCGGTAGGGACCAAGCCTGAGGTGAGGCTGTGATTGAACAGAGCACACAGGTGAGGTGCCAGTTCACTCTGTAGTTCATGTAGAACACAGCCAGGGATATTGTCATATCCCATAGAAGCTGTATTCTTGGCCTTGGGCAGTGCTGTTTTAACATGTATAGCAGTAATACTGGGTGCCTGGCAATCTACTGGTATTGTGATTAGTCCTTTGAGGGAGAGAGGGGTAAAGTTGGCACTGAATCTGTTGGCCAGTATATTGGCAATATCTGTTGGCTCAGTATAGGACGTACCATTGTGCAGTAGCTTAGAGAAAATCTGGGTATTGCCATGGAGATACTTTACATAACTATAGAAGGCCTTGTGGCTGTCTTTACTATCTGCTGCAATTCTGTTATCATGGCTAGCTTTAGAGGATTTGATGGGGGATCTCAACTTTTTGTTGAGGCTGATAAGGGAGTTTTTCCAGTCTTGGGACTTCACCTTATTCCACATCAGTTTCTTCCTTCTGTTGTAGAGTTTGTTTATGGCAGGGGACCACCAGATTGGCTTCCTTCTTTTGGAGGAGAGCTTCTTGGTTCTATTGGGTATGGCGAGATCCATGCATTTGTGTACATGTTTGTACAGTGCATTGGTGTATGATTTGGCGGTCATGCAACTATTCTCCATTTGCATGGGTGCCGTGAAGTTAGCCACCTCTGTTTTTAGGAGCCAAAAGTTAGCTTTGGAGACATTTTTCATGGTGGTTACCTTTGCAGTGGAGGGGGTGGGGGGATGGGATGGATGTAGATTTCCAAGGTGATTAGTTTGTGGTCAGATCTAACCTGGGAGGAGCTGACTCTTGGTGTAGAGCAACAGTCGCCCATGTTAATAATGACCAGATCAAGGATGTTGCTACCTCTAGTGGGGGTAAGAACGAGCTGGTCCAGGGCATTGGAATTAATGAACTCCATGAAACGTTGGGCATGTGTATTGGTACATGAGTAGTTTTCCCAGTTAATGGAGGGGTAGTTGAAGTCACCTAGTATGAGAGTGTTAGGTTGGACTCTAATATTCTCCAGGGTGCTTAGGACATGGATTGTGAGTCTTGGGACATGGTTGGGGACCTATAGCAGGCTACGACCTGAATCACTGTCTTACCCAATGTTAGCTGCACCTGAAGTATCTCTGATGCGTTATGTTGGGCTACCAGTCTGGAGGTGTGCGCATCCTTTATGAATATGGAAACACCACCGCCTTTGGAGCTTCGGTCCAAGTTCTGGGACTAAAAGGTGTGGATAGAGTTAAAGCCTGGTAGTGTAGGGTTGCTTTATGCTGCCTTGAATCAGGTCTCTGTTACAGCACAAATGTCGATGTTTTCCATTTTAAGGAGTGCTTCGAGTGAGTGCATTTTGAGATTTAGACTTCTAGCATTGAGCAGCATGACCCTCAGATTGCATTTGTTTGTAGCTGTTTCAGTGGTAATTTGGTCTTTGGAACACAACCTAAAAAGGTACTATAGGGGTGGCAAGAGCCTTGGCCAGTATCTGGAAGCCCAGGGGTGACAGATGCAGGCCATCTCTGTCAAAGCATCAAGGTCTGTCAGTCATGTCATCCCAGGCAGACATATACTGTATCCCCTTAGAACGACACCAGAAACTTAGCCAGTTGTTCAAATCACTCCTTTTCTGCTTGTACTGTGGTATCATTCTGGGTGATGGTAGGATGGTGCTCAGGGCTAGAGTCATACCCACCTAGGCTACATAATTTGAGAGCTCCTCCATGTCTCTTTTCATGTAGTCCAGGGAGGTATGTCTCAGGTCATTCACACCCACATGTATAATAACTAAGTCATATTTGTACCTGTTGTTGAGGGACCTGAGTGCATGCGTTATCTGGTGGATCCTGGCACCTGACAGGCAGTTGACTGTTACTTTCTCCTAATTCAACCTAGTGAGTGGGACATCAGTGTGCCTCACTATCGAGTCACCTATGACTAGTGTGTTGGGCATGCTGTTTTGCCTTAGGGGCTTTGGTTGAGTGGCACACTCTTTAGGAGAGTTATGCATCTCGTGATTAGTGTTGTTTTGTGGTGGTTGAGTGCATTTCTGCCTTGGAGGTCTAAGTTGTTTGGATAGATTTTTGAGAGCCTCCACAAAAGTGGGTTTGTGGTTTGTGCTTTTATGTGAAGGCAGTGCTGGTGTGTGTTCTGGAGGGCTATGTGTTTTATGTGGTGTGGTGCAAGTGTTGACCTTTTCCTCTTGACCAGCTATTCTGGTCTTGGCTGGAGAGTACATGGCTTCCAATTTTGATATATAAGTGCATCTCTCATACGTCTTAGTGTTGGGAGGTAAGAGGAGACAGTTGTCAATGTACATGAGGCAGTTGCTACATTGCCTCAGGATGCCCAAGTTCACCAGGTTAATAAGAGAAAGCACAGGGAACTGACCTTTAGATATGCCTGGAGGGGTGGGCATTAATTATAAGTACTGGATCTGTTTCCTTGTAGAAAGTTTAGTGCTGGTAGCACTTTTGTGTGCTACAATAATCGCTACAGTAATAACTACTTGGAAAGATTTAGAAATTAAGAATACCTGCTTCAATAGAGACTGCCTTCATTTGAGCCTTGTCAGAAACAGATTAGTTGGTAATTCCCTTAGGAAAAAGTTATCCATCCTTTTTTAGAAGCAGTTGGGGGGAGGGCAGAATTAATAGTTTTGATTACTGTGCTCATCTGTTTTATCAGACTTGTAACATTTTGGATCTTACTGACTTTCTGTACTCAATTTCTTTCATTGATCTTAATATTATGTATTAAATCAAGCAACTCTTGCCTTAGATCATTTTCTTCTAAATTGAGTGTACATTCTTTGCTCTCTGATTATTGCTGCTATTCTACAGAAAATTCCAGAACATCTTCCTGTGACATATCCTCTTTAGCTGCGTCCTGCATTATCTGCAGCTCCTTGATATGGGAACTTACTGACCTATCACTCCACAACATTGCATCTGTCAGAGTTGCCACTGTTTCCTGTCCTTCCCTTGCTGTGCAACAACAACTGAACTTTTGTACTGGTTTCCTACTGAAGGCTCCAGAGCATCACAGTGTGGCAAGTAATCAGATGCTTCCTGTTCTACATGTTTCTCCTTAGTTTGGAGATGCATTGTTCCATCGTGCTGTGACATTGCCTGTGTTGGATTTTCCACACTAAATCCTTCACTTCGCAGGTAATCCATCCATCATTTCAGTTTCTATTTCTTTAACTTCTCCATTATTAATCTGCTTTTCTACTTTCCCCTTTATTTTCTTATTTTTTGTATTGTGAGATTTCTATATCTGGGTGCCTTTGCCTGCACCTCTCTTCACATAGCCTTGGTGTTGCTTTTTTGTATTGATTAGTTTTGCTTTCTCCTTTACATAAGTATTGCACCATGTCAAATATCTTTTTCTTTCCTCTGTAAATATTTCTTCTTCAGATGTCTCCTCTCCACCTATTTCTCCTTAGTTTGGGGACTAATTGTTCCATCATGCTGTGACATTACCTGTGTTGGATTTTCCTACACTAAATCCTTCACTTTGCAGATATTCCTTAACTTTAGTTTCTGTTTGTTTAATTTCTACTTTATTAATCCTCTGTTCTAAAATTTTTCATATCTGGGTGCCCTTGCCTGTATTTCTCTTTAAATGTCTTTGGAGCTGCTTTTTGTATTGATTAGTTTAGCTTTCTCCTTCACATAAATATTGCACCATATCATATTTATTTTTCTTTCCCATTTCCATGTTTCTTTTTTTATACCTTTCAAAAATCTCTCGGTTTTGTTCTTTATATTTTTGTACTTCCTCTGTTGCTTCTTTTTCCAGGTGTCCCAAAGTTTCCTGTCTATGTAATACTTTTTATGGATCATTTAATGAATGCAAATTTGCTTTTGACAAATTTTCTTGCGCAGATATTTTCCTTTCCTCTAATTTCTCATAAACTTTCTGAATATCTTCTATCTGGAAATTCTGGGCTTCTTGCATAAAAAATAATAAATAATTTCTTTCTTATCCTCAATAGTCCACCCTTTTATCTTTATAGCTCTTTTTGGTCTATCCTTTTTTGTGGACTACTACTTCATTCTGCAACAGGGGGACATCTTCCCCCTGAGCTTGGCCTAACCCCACTGTAGGAATGTTTCCATGGCTTAAGGATTCTACACCACAATTTTTTCCAGTCCTAGTAAAAGTGTGCACACCAGAATCAAGCACTTTTTTATCCTGGGGCTTGTGCACCCAGCTGTCTATAGTTTAACCTACCCCTCTTCATGAAATATACTATGTAAGACACAGTCTATATATCAGTGCTATCTTGGTGAGATTTTATGAAAACAGAGATCACCATGTAAAGGTACTCACCAAGACTTGAGAATGAATTCAGTTCCAGCTGATTTCATCAAGGGGAGTGGTTTTCTTGTGGGGGAGATCATGTGTGACTAATCTTATCCAGTTTAATAACATTCGTTGCTCAATCGACTTGGGCCTCGGTAGTGATGTTGTTTACCTGGATCTGGCAAAGGCCTGTGATTCAGTCCCCTATTACATAATACTTGATGTCATGATAAAACATAATATGAATATCTATACTGAATACCGGATAGCCAACTGGCTATCAGGAAGGAAATGTAGAGTGAGAATAGGACATTCTTTTTTTAAAAAAAATAGGAAATGTTGATTTAATGGTCCCCCAGGGACCTATTCTAGGTCCCATTGTTGTTTGGACTATTGACATCTGAGTTTCCGGTACATAATAGCAAATGATAGCACTGGATAAGTAAATTCTGCAGTGACACTATATATAGGGGGTATAGTTACAAATATGCATGTATGTTTATAAGAAATTTAAAATTTATCTACATATTTTATTCAGATGTGTCACTGGAAATGCAATGCAATTTAATACCCAAAAATACCATTTTGGTTCTGGAAGTAACCATTATCCTTGTGCCCTGAATATTGAATTCAGTAAGTTTTGTGAGAGATTTAGGATACATGGTGGATGATACTTTGGACTTTGAGGAGCATATAAAGACAGTGGTGAGGAAATGTTATGGTCTTTTAAAAGACATCTGGAAAAGTGTCAATAGTAGAGAGAAATAAGTCTTGATTCCACTTTTAACCTCTCTCATATGGCTATTATGGAACACTCTGAGTCTTTTGGTTGTTATAATGTTTGCCAAATAAACAGATTTGAAAGAATCCAGAAGATGATCACTAGGAAAGTGAGAGGATTGAAAAACCTCAATTGTAAAGAGAGATTGGAGACACCTTCCCCTGTAGTCAGTTGGCTATAGGCAGTTAAGCGGTGACTTGATTCCTGTGTACAGATCATTAAGAAATAAGGCATTAGTAGCCTCTCTTGCTGTTAATTTTTTGGGGCATAGTATCAATACCAGGAATAACAATCTGTATATGAGACTTCCAGATGTTACAACATCAGTTAAGAGTCAGTATTTTCTTCAAAGAGCAGGAACATTCCAGAGCTCTCTTCCTAAGTATGTAAGGGAAGTTGGTAGTGTTGAACTTTTCAAGTTGCCGATAGATGAATGTTATAAAAATTTTGTTTGCTATCCTGGTCTAACTGTTGGTGAGCCCTTAAGTGGCTACTAGAAGCCCTGAATTTGAATTTCTTCTACTCTGAACACTGAACAAGTAGTTGTGTAAGTTACTGCACAAACAAGATCGCCAATATACAACATGCAGCCCTAGCTGAAGGGATTCCTGACAGCTCTCCAATTTCATGCAGCCTTGTTCCGTTATCCCTTCTGTGGCTCACAATTCCAAGAGCCATCTCCCAGTAGTTTCCCTATAAGTTGCCTAAACCACATCAAGTTGGATTTCCAGGAGTAAAGAAGCACTGTCTCTAATACTAACTCTCCTGTATGATCTAATTCCTCTCCTTTATACACAGTAAGGCCAGTGACCTAATTTCTCCCCCTTCATGCACAGTAAGGCCAGTGACTCTGTGTCGTGTATCACCTGTTACCTTCCCCATTCACAGACAGTAATGCCAGTGACACTGTAACACATACAGACTGGCATAGTGTAACACATACTGTAGCACATACTTCAACGCATTCAGAATGGCATATTATTAACAAATACTGTAACACATTCAGATTGGCATAATGTAACACATTTAGACTGGCATATGGTAACGCATACTGCAGCATATGTAATGGGGTCCAAATGGAGAGATGATAAAATCAGTCAACAACGGAGAGTAGTATTGCTGGAAGTTAATTCATCCTCAAGTCTTGGTGAGTACCCTGTTTTTACAAAAGCTCACCAAGATAACACTGATATGTAGATTGTATTTTATATAGCATACGTCATGGACAGAAGTGGGTTAAAAAATAAAAAAAGGCAGCTAGGTGCACAAGTCCCAGGATAAAAGGTGTAAAATCCTGGTAGATGCACTGGTGCCAGGACTGAAAAAATAGTGTAAAATCCTCAAGACATGGAAATATTCCTACAAAGGGGTTAGACCCCCTGTTATAGACAAAAGTAGTAGTCTACAAAAAACACAACTGACAGGTCAAAAAAAAAGTGGACTATTGACAATAAGAAAGAAATTACATATTGTTTCATTTATGCAAGAAGCCCAACATTTCCAGATAGAAGGTACTGAAAAAGATTAAGATAGAAATTAGAGGAAAGAAAAATACTTGCACAAGAAAAACTGCCAAAAGCTTCAAATGCAAATGTGTGTTCATTAATGCAACAAATCTATGAAAAACATATAGACCAAGAAACTTTAGGCTGTTTGGAAAAGAAGTGACTTAGAAAGTGTGAAAATAAAAAGAACAAAATCTAGAGATTTTTGAAATGTATAAAAAAGAAACATGGACATGGAAATGAGAGAACTCTGATATGGTGCAATATTTATGCACAGGAGAAAGCCAAACTAAACCATAAAAAAATAAACCTTCAAAGACATTTGAAGAAAAATACAATAAGAAGTTCAAATGTACAGGATATGAAATGGGATGAAGTAACAGCTAAAGAAACTGAAACAAAATTAAAAAAACCTCCTAATTTGAAAACCTCAGGCCCAGATGCAGTACCTAACTTCTGGCTATATTAACCTCTTTACACAAAAAATTAGCCCCAAGTAAAAACTATTTATATACACATCCCGAACAGACACCAACCTGATTAACAACAGGAAAACTAAAACTCTCCCTTAAAAGTGAACCTGCACTCTATCCTTAAAACTATAGACCAATAACTTGCCTTCTGACGATGTATAAACTATATACTGGAACTGCTGCTGACAGAGTTTTATAGTCATTTAGAAGAAAGCTCAATCATGACAGTATAAAAAGGATAATAAAAGAAAGACATATACAATAAAAGATCACTTGTTGCTAAATAAAGTCATAATGGAGAATAATAAAAAGGAGAAATGTCTAATGGGTAATAAAAGAAAGACATACAACAAAAGATCACTTGTTGCTAAATAAAGTCATAATGGAGAATTCTAAAAAGGGGAAATATATAAGTATGACATGGATGGACTACAAAAAACATTTGATAGCATCTCACATTCATGGATGAAGGAGTGCTTACAGATGTACAAGATACACCCTATATTGGTCAATTGCTTTACAGTGACCATGAAACGGTGGCAAACTACTATGTAACTAACCATGATAATGAACAAATTATTATCCCAGGGGTAAAAATTAAAAAGAATTATTCAAGGTTGAATCTTTGTCACCGCTGCTCTTTTGTCTTGCCCTTAGCCCATTAAGCTGTCTACTTAATAGATTAGGTCATGGTTATAATTTGGCTTCCAGAAAATAACAAAGTGTAAAGACTTCTCATCTTAGTTTTTTATGGATGATGTCAAACTGTAGAGTTTATCAGATGAGAAGTGAAAGCCCAACTGCAGGCGATCAAAATTTTCTCAGATGATATAAGAATGTTATTTGGTCTTGAAAAATGTGCAAAAGCAACATTTAAATCAGGAAAGCTGCAGCACCAAGATAATATCAGTCTGAAACAGGAATGTGACATAAAGGAACTTGAGCAGGTGGGAGTGTATAAATGTTTAGGAACGGATGAAGGATCAACAATAAAACATGAATAAATGCGAACAAAACTCAGTAAGGAATATTTTTAAAGACTAAATTTAATACTGAAAACAACCCTGACATCTAGGAAAAAGTCTAAGCTATAACCCAATTTGCTCTTCCTGTTCCAGCTTACAGTTTTGGAGTGATTGGCTGGCCCCAAAAGGTATTAGATTAATTGGACAGAAAAAGAAGAAAAATGCTTCATTCTTATCAAATTATTTATAAAAATCAGTGCATACCAAGATTATATATCCTCCATTCTGAAGGAGGTATGGGCCTCTTCAAAACTGATTACATGTATAGATCTGCACTTGTAGGATTGCTGACATATCTGCTGACCTCACAAGACCCAAACATAGTGAAAGTTAAAAACATGAGGAAAACAATTCTAATATGATTTCCCTGCTTAGTTTAGCTGAAGAATGTCAGTGTCGAGCAGGACTGGAAATCATACCAGAAGTAAGCAAAAATCAGGCTGCAACTGAATGTGCCAAAAATCAAAACAAAGAATATAAGGTAAAAGATCAGTTGAGAAGGTAATATGTGAAAAAGGCATAAGTATAGCTACAAGTATAGAAAACTTCTGGAACAACTCCATGTCGATTAGGATCTGATGCAGGAATGGTTAAGAAGAGGTGAATTTAAACCGGAAGACAAAAGGTTAATATTGCCGGCCCAGGATAGCGGACTACGTACACATTGGTTTACAAAGTCCACAGAACATTTTCACATGTTCATAGGTGTTTACGAGGCTAATGACCACAAGGGCCTTTTTAAGCCTAGTGATGCATCCCAAATCTCTGACAAGTTCTGATACCCTTGATAAGTGTAAGCAGGGGCTTGGGAGATTAAACATTTACAAGCAGCGGCCTGGGAGATGAACAGGCTGTCTGTGTCCATTAGAGACATAGGTGCCAATCCAGGGATGAATTTCCGTTCCCCTTCCATATGTCCAAATTGCTTTTGAATTGGTTTAGGAGGAACTCTGCTTCACATGGATGGGGAGCCTGTTCCAGAGACTGGGTAGTCTCTGGGATACATACCTGTCTCTCCAGCAGGTCTTATTTATATCACAGGCAAGGTTTACATCTTTAGAATGGGTACTTCTAGTGCTATTTGTTTTGTGGATATGCAGGAGGTCCATCAGAGTGAAGTCTGGCAATGCCTGTATGGCAGGCATAGATCTCACCTCTAAGGCCTGTAGGAGACAGAATACAGATATAGGGCCTTGAGGCGCCCTGGATAGGACATTTTACTTATGCTCTTTATTCTTTTAGTGAGGAACCTCTGTGGATGTTCCAATTGTTGGATATGCATGGGTAGGTACATACCAAAGAGGGCACTCTACTCAATGATAGGTCTAATGAATGCCAAATAGTGGAACAATGACTTCCTTGGACTTAGATGCAATACCTTTGTTTATAAGTTGCTCAACATAGAATGATTTACTCACTACTGTAAACACTTGATGGTCAAAGGCTAGATTACTGTCTGTGTGTCCCTAAGTCCCTGACTACTGGGTCAACTCTAAGGGGTGTTTTGTCAATATGATAGTTACCAGGGGTGGATGACTTCCCAAAGGATACTATTATGCATTTCTTGGCATTTAGTTTTAGTCCATGGCTGTGACACCAGTTTTTTGTCTGTGTCAGTCCTTCCTGGAGAACATTTGTGTCAGTGTAAGATTCAATGACAACTCCTAATTTGCAATCATCTGCAAATTTAGTCAGCCAGTGATCATTGACATTGGCCTTGACTTCAGAGAAGTAAATGCCAAAAAGGAGAGGTCCAAGGACCGATCCTTGAGGGACTCCACTTGTGACTGGCCTCTTTGTAGAGGTGGATTCCCCAATTCCAACTTCCTGGGTCCTGTCTGTGAGCCAGTTGGCTATCCACATACAGGTTTGTATCTAATCTCTTAAGTTTGTCAACAATGCCCGAATGGGGTATTGTGTTAAATGCCCTGGTCAGGTCAAGGTAGGCAGTGTGAACAATTTTGCCTTCATCCATTGCTTTGGTGACCTTCTCAAAGAAATCTACCAGGTTGAGTAGGCATGATCTGCCCTTAACAAAACCAAACTGGGTTGGGTCCATTGTCTGGAGGTTTACTATATCACTAGTGATCATTTCCATGATAATTCTTTCCATAGTTTTACATATAAGACTAGCAGGCTTATGGGTCTGTAGTTTCCATGGTCTGTAGATGGCCCACCTTTGTGTAGAAGAATGACTGTTGCTGTTCTCCATTCATGAGGCATGAAAACTGTTAGAGGCCACAGCTAAATAGCAATTCCAGAGGCCCTGATAGGTCATGTTTCATGCTGTTTAGAAGGTATCCTGGGATATTGTCTGGGCCCATTGATGCATTGTTCTCGGCCTTAGAGAGTGCATTAAGGACCTGTTCCCTAGTGATAGCATAGAATTATATTTGATGGTATTTCCTGAGGGAAGGTTGAGGAGGACAGCGGGGTAAAGTTGGAGTTAAATTTATTGGCCAGTAGGTTTGCTATATCTTCTGGCTCATTATAGATGGCTCCATTTACAATGAGCTCTGAACACAATTGTGTATTGCCTTTGAGGTTGCAGTTATTGCTAAAGAATGGCTTGTGGTTGTCCTTGGACTGGGAGGCCAGACTTATCTCATATTTGGCTTTAGTAGACGTTATTTGTCCTCTGAGTTGTTTGTTTAGTTTGATGAGAGTGCTTTTATCCTGCTGGGTGCTGCACCTCCTAATTGTTGCCATGATTTTTTTCCTTCTGTTATACAGCCTATTGATTTTGTGATTCCATCAGGGTAGCTTGTTTTTTGAGTTAGTTCTATACTTCTTCCTGGTGGTTACAGCTGCTCTATACAGCTATTAACATGCTTATACAGGGTTTCTGTGAACAGTTCTGCATAGGCAGCAGTGTTCTTAGGATTTTGTGGGGGCTTGAAATTTTACCAGGTTCTCACTTAATAGCAGGTTAGCCTTAGAGTAGTTTTATTTTTACTTCGAAGGAGACCATTTCGTGGTCTGAGCTTACCAGTGGTCACCAGTGTTATATATGGGAGAAACAAGTGCATGTTTTGTAAAACAGAATTGGAAAGAGTTGCATATCTTTCTCCTGGATGTGATATACTAATAGCAGGAGGGCCTGTATACTGAAAAGCATAGTAATGTGTCAAGACTGTTGCATTGGGGATTGTGCAAACACTACAATATTGAAGTAGATAAAAAGCATTGGGAACATGACCCACAAAGCATTATCGAAAATGCTATAATTTATATCACATGGAATCATACATCATCAACAGTTCAAATTAATAGATGTGAGAAAACCAGATATAGTAGTCCATGAAAAGAAGACAAAATTAGCATTAATCATTGAAATTGCTACCCGCAGTGATTACAGGGTTTTATGTACAGAGAGACACAAAGTCATAAAATACCAGGATTTGTGGAAGAAAGATGGCCAGGCAGACCCAATAATAGTAGAAGCAATTGGTCTCATAAAAAGATAGATGTTACTCCATATGAACTACAGAAGAAGTCAGGTCTGGCATACTGCAGATCCTACGAAGAGCACTTTTGGCTAACATCTAAGATTAAAACAATACTAATTTCATGAACTTTAGTTATACTTTGACTTAGGATTGGAGTCCATTCATGTCATGCTATTAGAAACCCAAAAGGCTTGGAGAAATTAAACTAGCATATATTGCAACGCATTCGGACTAGCATACTGTAACACATACTGTAACACATTCAGACTGGCATATTGTAATGCATACTGTAACACATTCAGACTGGCATACTGTAACACATTCAGACTGGTGTACTGTAACATGCTGTAACACATACTATAGTGAACGTTGTAACACATTCAGACTAGCATACTGTAACACATTCAGACTGGCATATTGTAATGCATACTGTAACACATACTGTAACACATTCAGATTGGAATATTGTAATGCATACTGTAACACATTCAGACTGGCATACTGTAACACATTCAGACTGGTGTACTGTAGCATACTGTAACACATACTATAGTGAATATTGTAACACATTCAGATTGGCATACTGTCACACAGTATAACACATATTATAGCTCATATTGTAACACATTCAGACTGGCATAAGGTAGCACATACTGTAGAGCATACTGCAACACATTCAGAAAGGCAAACTGTAACACATTCAGACTGATGTAGTGTAACACATTCAGACTAGCATACTGTAACACATTCAGACTGGCATATTTTTAATGCATACTGTAACACATTCAGACTGGCATATTATAATGCATACTGTAACACTTACTATAACACATTCAGACAGGCATACTATAACACATTCAGAATGACATGTGATACATACTGTAACACATACAGTACCACATTCAGACTGGCATATTATAATGCATACTGCAACACATTCAGACAGGCATACTGTAACACATTCAGAATGACATGTAATGCATACTGTAACACATACAGTACCACATTCAGACTGGCATATTATAATGCATACTGCAACACATTCAGACTGGCATACTGTAACACATTCAGACTGACGTACTATAAAACATTCAGACTGGCACATTATAATGCATACTATAACATTCAGACTGGCATACTGTAACACATTCAGACTGACATACTGTAACACATTGTGTAATACATTCAGACTGGTGTACTGTAAACTGGAATATGGTAACACATTCAGACTGGCATACTGTAACACTTATTGTAACACATTCAGACTGGCATATTGTAATGCATACTGTAACATATGCTGTAACACATTCAGATTGGCATATTGTAATGCATACTGTAACACATTCAGACTGGCATACTGTAACACATTGTGTAATACATTCAGACTGGTATATTGTAACATACTGTAACACATACTATTGTGAACATTGTAACACATTCAGACTGGCATACTGTTACACAGTATAACACATATTATAGCTCATATTGTAACACATTCAGACTGGCATAAGGTAGCACATACTGTAGTGCATACTGCAACACATTCAGAAAGGCAAACTGTAACACATTCAGACTGACGTAGTGTAACACATTCAGACTAGCACATTATAATGCATACTATAACATTCAGACTGGCATACTGTAACACATTCAGACTGGCAAATTATAATGCATACTATAACATTCAGACTGGCATACTGTAACACATTGTGTAATACATTCAGACTGGTATATTGTAACATACTGTAACACATACTATTGTGAACATTGTAACACATTCAGACTGGCATACTGTCACACAGTATAACACATATTATAGCTCATATTGTAACACATTCAGACTGGCATAAGGTAGCACATACTGTAGTGCATACTGCAACACATTCAGAAAGGCAAACTGTAACACATTCAGACTGACGTAGTGTAACACATTCAGACTAGCACATTATAATGCATACTATAACATTCAGACTGGCATACTGTAACACATTCAGACTGGCAAATTATAATGCATACTATAACATTCAGACTGGCATACTGTAACACATTGTGTAATACATTCAGACTGGTATATTGTAACATACTGTAACACATACTATTGTGAATATTGTAACACATTCAGACTGGGATACTGTAACACATTCAGACTGGCATACTGTAACATAGTATAACACATAGCTCATACTGTAACACATTCAGACTGACATACTGTAACACATTCAGACTGGCATACTGTAACACATCCAAAGGAAAAAAGAAGTACTTGCAGGCAAAGGTTGAAAAAATCCACACAATAAATACCATAGCGAAGAAAGACTAATCACCAGGGTGGATGCAGCATATTCTATATTCTTCTTTCAGCTGCTCCCATTAGGGTTCATCACAGAGGATCAACTGTTTCCATTTCTTCCTGTCCTCTGCATCTTGCTCTGTCACACCAACCACCTGCATGTCCTCTCTCACCACATCCATAAACCTTATCTTGGGCCTTCCTCTTTTCTTGTTAACTGGCAGCTTCATCCTTAGCATCTTTTTCCCAATATACTCTGCATCCCTCCTCAGCATATGTCCAAACCAATGTAATCTTGCCTCTCTGGCTTTGTCTCCAAACCTTCCAACCTGGGCTGACCCTCTAACATACTTATTCCTAATCCTGTCCATCCTCGTCACACCCAGTGCAAATCTTAACATCTTCAGCTCTGCCACGTCAAGCTCTGACTCCTGCCTTTTTGTCAGTTCCACTGCCTCCAATCCATATAACATAGCTGGTCTCACTACCCTCTTGTAGACCTTCCCTTTCACTCTTACTGGTACTCGTCTGTCACAAATCACTCATGACACACCCACTCCATCCTGCCTATACTCTATTCTTCACCTCTTTTCCACACTCACCATTACTCTGAACTGTTGATCCCAAGTATTTAAACTCATCCACCTTTGCCACCTCTACTCCCTGCATCTTCACCATTCGTCTATCCTCCCTCTCATTCACACACATATATTCTCTGTTAGTCCTGCTGACCTTCATTCCTCTTCTCTTTAGAGCATATCTCCACCTCTCCAGGGTCTCCTCCACCTGTTCCCTACTCTCACTACAGATCACAATGTCATCTGCAAACATCATAGTCCACGGGGACTCTTGTCTGATCTCGTCTGTCAACCTGTCCATCACCATTGCAAATAAGAAATGCTCAGAGCTGATCCTTGATGTAATCCCACCTCCACCTTAAATACATCCGTCACTCCCACCGCAGACCTCACCACTGTCACACTACCCTCGTACATATCCTGTACCACTCTTACATACTTCTCTGACACTCCCGACTTCCTCATACAACTCCTCTCTAGGCACCCTGTCATATGCTTCCTCTAAGTCCACAAAGAGACAATGCAACTCCTTCTGACCTTCTCTGTACTTCTCCATCAACACTCTCAGAGCAAACATCGCATCTGCAGTGCTCTGTCCTGGCATGAAACCATCCTGCTGATCACTAATCATCACCTCCCTTCTTAACCTAGCTTCCACTACTTTTTCCCTTAACTTCATGCTCTGACTGATCCCTCTGTAGTTACTACAGCTCTGCACATCACCCTTATTCTTAAAAATCGATACCAAAACACTTTTTCTCCATTCCTCAAGCATTCTCTCACTTTCCAAGATTTAATTAAACAATCTAGTTAAAAACTCCACTGCCATTTCATCAAAACACCTCCATGCTTCCACAGGTATGTCATTAGGACCAACAGCCTTTCCATTCTTCATCCTCTTCATAGCTATCCTTACTTCCTCCTTGCTAATCCACAGCACTTCATAATTCACTATCCGCACATCATCCACCCTTCTCTCCCTCTCATTCTCTTCATTCATCAACCCCTCAAAGTACTCTTTCTTTCTGCTCAACACACTCTCCTCACTTGAGTATGTTTCCCTCATTATCCTTTATCACCTTTACCTGCTGCACATCGTTACTAGCTCGGTCCCTCTGTCTAGCCAGTCAGTACAGGTCCTTTTCTCCCTCCTTAGTGTCTAACCTTTCATACAACTCTTCATACACCATATCCTTAGCCTTCGCCACCTCTCTCTTTGTCATGCACCTCATCTCCTTATACTCTTGTCTACTTTCTTCATCTCTCTGACAATCCCACTTCTTCTTCACCAACCTCTTTCTCTGTATACTCTCCTGTACTTCTTCATTCCACCACCAGGTCTCCTTGTCCTCCTTCCTCTTTCCAGATGTCACACCAAGCACCTTTCTAGCCATCTCTCTTACTAGCTCTGCTGTAGTTACCCAGCTATTTGGTAAGTCTTTACTGCCACCCAGTGCCTGTCTTAACTCTTCCCTGAACTCCACCTCACAATTACCCTTTTTCAATTTCCACCATTTGATCCTTGGTGCTGCTCTCACACTCATCCTCCTCTTCCTGATCACCAGTGTCATCCTACAAACCACAATCCTGTGCTGCCTAACTACGCTTTCCCTTGCCACTACTTTACAGTCTTCAATCTCCTTCAGACTGGCCCTTCTACATAAGATAAAATCTACCTGTGTGCGTCTTCCTCCACTCTTGTATGTCACCCTATGCTCCTCCCTCTTGTTAAAATACGTATTCATCACAGCCATGTCCATCCTTTTCGCAAAATCCACTACCATCTGACCTTCTGCATTCCTTTGCTTAACACCATACCTACCCTTCACTTCCTCATCCCCTCTGTTCCCTTCACCACCATGCCCATTGAAATCTGCTCCAATCACCAGTCTCTCACCCTTGGGTACAGTCATCACCACTTCATCCAACTCTCCAAAATTTTCCTTTTTCATCCATCGCACACCCAACTTGTGGAGCATATGCAATAACAACATTCATCATTACACCATCAATTTCCAGCTTCATTAACATCACTCTATCCAACACTCTTTTCACCTCCAAAATACTCTTAGCATACTGTTCCATCAGGATAACCCCTATGGCTTTTCGCCTCCCATCCACACCATAATAAAACAATTTGAACCCGCCTCCAGTACACCTCGCCTTGCTCCCCTTCCATCTGGTCTCCTGCACACACAATATACCAACCTTCCTTCGGTCCATCATATCAGCTAGCTCTCTCCCTATACCAGTCATACTGCTAACATTCAAAGTTCCGACCCTCACTATCCCAGTCCTAGCGTTTACTTGCCTTCGGGCATGCCTTCCCCCTCTTCTCCTTCTTCGGCCAACAGTAGCCCAATTTCCGCCAGCACCTTGTTGGCCAACAGTATTGGTGGTGGTCGTTGTTAACCCGGGCCTCGACCAATCCTGCATGTATATCTGTACTGTTGTCTGCATGTATGATTTGGCAAAATTTTACACTGGATGCCCTTCCTGTTGCAACCCTCCCCATTTATCTGGGCTTGGGACTGGCACAGAACACACTTAAGTGATTTATTATTTTGAAAAGAAAATTTCTGTTCTGGCCCCAAAACTTCTTTCAGATTCTCATCACACACAAGAACATGCCAATTCCTTCTAACAATTTTACAAACAGTACCAATGTCACTAGAATATGTAAACACTATCCGCGTGTTCCTTCTATACCCTAAAGAATTAGAACAAGCATTACCTGCAGGTCTTTCAGCAAAATACGGTTTAGCAACAGTATCCATACGTGCATTGACATCTGTAGCAACTTCAGAGACTTCAGAAAATGAATATCCTCTATCATTAAAGTCTTTTGAAATCTCATATAAAGCATCTGCAGCAAGGTCATCTCTATTATACAATCTCATGGTCCTAAGATATTGCCCTTTCAATATATTTCTAGAAATGTGCATGCATGCATACTCATTTTGTGCAAGATGTTAGTCTTACAAGTTTTCTTGTACAGCTTAGTGGCAAATTCACCTAATGTACTCTTACTAACAAATACATCAAGAAAGTCTATCTCTGTGTGTGAACTCTTAAAAGTAAATCTTAAAACGTCAGTAGTACTGCGGAAATAATCAATGAAGCAGGATCATTCACTGTCAGTACCTTTCCAAACTAAGAAGACATCGTCAACAACACATCTATAATAGCTGATATACTCAAGGAAAGGATTATTATCATAAACTGATTTGCACTCCCATTGCACCAATACTAAGTTGTCATAAGAGTTTGCACAGATGGTGCCCATGGCAACACTGATCAATTGAAGGTAACAAGTGTCATCAAAAACAAACATGTTCTCCAGAATAAGCTCAAGAAGTGAACAAATGAGCATGATCGTATTATTAGAAAAATCACTATAGGTGGTCAAAAAAAGCTGTCCCTTTACCTGTACCCCTATAATTGGGTATCATGGTAAAGAGAGAGAGAATATCTAAGGCGACAAAAGTCAAATTCTCTCTATTTTAAAGTGAACGGACCAAGAATAAAGGTCACAGAGGAAATTCTTGGTGTCTTTAAGAATACTTGTAACACCATCTAATATGTGGTGAAGTGCTTTTTCAACAAATATTGAAAGTGATTCAGTAATCCATCCTCTACTGGAAACAATTGTATGCATTGGAGGGTCCATAAGATTCTTATACATTTTGGGTGAACCATATAAAATAGATATCACAAGATGTTCAGTGGAAAAATACTTATGCATGTCCAGTGCAATAAGGCCAGTCATATGTAAGTTATAAATGTAAAAATCAGCTTTACTAATCAACCCATCCACCTGAAACGTATGTAAACATTTATAAGTAGTTTCATCTTGTAGCATGGCGAGCATCATAGAAGACCTGCAGGTAATGCTTGTTGTAATTCTTTAGGGTATAGAAGGAACATGTATATGGTGTTTACATAGTCTAGTGACACTGGTACTATCTGTGAAATCATTAGAAGGAATTGGTATGTTCTTATGTGTGATGAGATTCTGAAAGAAGTTTTGGGGCCAGAACCGAAATTTTGTTTTCTTTCTTCGAGACACCAAGAATTTCATTTTGGACCTTTATTTGTTCACTTCTTGAGTTTATTCTGGAGAACATGTTTGTTTTTGATGACACTTATTACCTTCAATTGATCAGTGTTGCCATGGGCACCGTCTGTGCAAACTCTTATGCCAGCTTAGTATTGGTGCAATGGGAGCACAAATCAGTTTATTATAATAATCCTTTCACTGAGTATATCAGCTGTTATAGATGTTTTGTTGATGTCTTCTTAGTTTGGAACGGTACTGAGAGTGAATGATACTGTAACATGCTCTAGCACATAAAGTAACACATTCAGGCTGAGGTACTGTAACACATGCTATAGTACATGCTGTAAGACATGCTCTAGCACATACTGTAAAACATGCAGACTGATGTAATGTAACACATGCTCTAGCATATACTATAATACATTTAGACTGGTGTACTAAAACACATGCTCTAATACATATTGTAACACATTAATTCTGCTGTACTGTAACACATTCAGAGTGGTGCACTGTAACACATGCTGTAATAAATACCGTAACACAGACTGATGTACTGTAGCACATGCTCTAGTACATACTGTTTCACATTCAGTCTGATGTACTGTAACACATGCTCTAGCACATAAAGTAACACATTAAGGCTGATGTACTGTAACACATGCTGTAGTACATACTATAACACATTCAGACTGGTGTACTGTAACACATGCTCTAACACATACTATAACATGTTCAGATTGGTGTACTGTAACACATGCTCTAGTACATAAAGTAGCACATTCAGACTGATGTACTGCAACACATGCTGTAGTACATATGGTAACACATTCAGACTGATGTACTGTAACACATGCTGTAGTACGTACTGTAACACATGCTCTAGCACATACTGTAAAACATTCAGACATGTACTGTAACACATGCTCTAACACATACTGTCACACATTCAGGCTGGTGTACTGTAACACATGCTGTAGTACGTACTGTAACACATGCTCTAGCACATACTGTAACACATTCTAACTGATGTACTGTAACACATGCTCTAGCACATATTGTGTCACATTCAGACTGGAGTACTGTAACATACTGTATGACATACTTTAGCACATACTATAACACAGACTGGCATACTGTAACACATGATGTATGACATACAGTAACATATTAGGATTGGCATACTGTAACCTGTACTGTAGCACATACTGTTGCATAGTACTCTCACCAGTAAGGGCCTGCAGTGATAAGTATAAACTGTCTGCATAATGATAAGTAAAGTGACAAGCTTAAGGATGCTAATCGGCAAAATATTAAATTAAAAGCAACAAATGTATTGCCTCATGGGTCACTGCCAACTTCTTGCACTGTCATGGCTGCTGCACTCATGCAAGGAGGAAAGATTAGCCAGAATTTGGTGAATTCTATTCTAGGTACCAGTTCAAAATGTAGTGACACTGTGTGGTTAGGAAGGTTCCAGCTGACACATCCCACTGGTTCTACCATCCCAAAAAGTGAAAATGAGAAGGTAGCAACATGGGTGTTTGTATCTGATAAGTAAAATTTACAGGTAATACCACTGTGTGTCTGTCATTACATAGCAGTGTTTGGAACTAAGCTACATCTCAAAGACATACCGCATCTGAGTTTTATGCAGGTTTGGGCATGGTTTCTTTAACTGATAGGCAAGACTAACAGTTCTAAGCCATTTATTCACTCAGTGTAAGCATGAGTTATAAACTAATTCCACTTGTTTTGCACCTTGTTCTTTTAGTCTTAGTAATATGGTTTTTAGTTATCCTTTGCTGACTGGATTAGTCCCACTAGGCTAATAAGCAGCCTCTTTTCAAAGAAGACATGATGTGGTATTTATACTACTAGGAGATATTTGGCCAGTGCATCAGGACATCTCCCCTATTCTTTTTGATAGCTACCAAGGGATCTTTTATATTCACCTGCTCTACCACCATCTCAGATGAGACCTCAGCTTAATATCTCTTTCAAAGGAGGACACACTCAGTAGTGCAGCTTCCCTTATGCTGCACTGCAGTGTCAGTAATAGATCTACCTAGTGTGGGAGCAGAACCTACAGCCTTCCATACCAAAGGTGAGTATGCTACTTGTTGTGCAACTGACACTGATTTCCTCTGACTCAGCTGACTTCATGGATGTCGAGTGTAAATCCAACTATCTGTATGTCAAAGCCAATGTAACGGTGAGTTAGAAAATATATGTAGCTATGCACTGTCAGTAATTTTCATATCCATGTAAAATATTGCATCATGAATGGTTGCTGTAGTCATCTACACCATGCATGTTACTCTCTGTTTTAGAACTATAGTGTCAGATGTTATATGTATACTATTTTTTCTACTTAATTTGTAAGCACCATGAGTCCATAAGCACTTATACCTATTTTTATTTTTTTGCACAAATTGTCATTTCTGTTGATATCTTTAAGCTTTTCTCCCTGGATCTCCTCTGAACACATGGGCTATGCCAAAAAAAAACTTTTCTAACCAACAAATTCAAACAAATGCCGCACATTTTTATAGAAAAAATATAATAGTGTTTAGTGACCACTTTTATTTAACATAAATAAATACAGTTACAGAATGAATGCCACAGCCTGCCTGCAACACTGAGCCCTTTTCCTAGAAGCATATTCCTATTACGTTGAGTTCAAACAACTAAGAGCCATGGTAATTGTTAATAGACAGCCTGATTTTCTTTATGATACTGCAGAACAACCAAACACTCTTAATCCATTAGATGTTTTTTATAACACAATCAACAAACATCTACCACAGACTTTCTTTTTCAAAGTGAAAAGAAATAATGTTTTACTGTACAGAGTATATGAGACTCCAGGAAAAGGTTGATTGCAAAATACCAACTTAATTTACTGCATTTGCAGCTAGGTAGGATAATCTGTCCATAATAGCAAGGGACTCTACTCTGTAGATACAGAATGGTATTTCCTTCCAAATTGCACACTAGTGTGTTTAATAATGTACATGAAGGCCATTTGGGAACCATGAAAATTAGGTCACTATGGTAGCCATATATTAACAAGCAAATTGAAGATTTACTAAGAAATTGTATTGGATACCAGATAGTTCAAAAAACAGTTCCACATCCACCCTTACACTCTTCAAAATTGTTTTAAGCATCACACCAGTGTAGTCACTCTGATTGTAGAAGACATTCATGGACTCTTACGGTTATAGATTCATACTCCAAGTGAGCAGAGATAGTTACATGAAATCAGCCACCTCTGAAAAGATGGCTGCATTCTTATCGGTACTATTCACAAAGAGTGATCTGTAAGACTGCATTTACAGTGATAAAAAGATTGTATTTTCTTCAGGACAGTTCAAAATTTTCACAAAACAAAATGGCATCAAGCACTTACAATTATGCTTACATAATCCATTCACACATGCACTAGCTAAGACATTTGTTCAAAAAATCCAGGAAGACTGTACCATGAATCTGCAGTCATTGTGATGCAAGATGGATTTAGTTTTTTGTTTTTAAACACTTTTATTGCATTATCACTTGTGACACTGGCAGAGTTACATTTATATAAAAGTAATTAAACCATATTAACAAGTTCATATCTATAAACATTATACATCACATATATATCTATATATCCTGTAATCATTACATTGCATAAATTATTCAATTCCTGCCTTCTTTTAAACTTAATTTCTCCTCCAAAACATTTTTCTGCATGTATTGTTCCCACAGTTTCCATTTCTTTTTATGTAATTTACACCAACCCCTTTCCAAAGATCCCACTTCCTGTTCTCTTATCTCTGTTACAATATTCACTACTTCAAGTATAGCTGGGTTATAGTTTGATTTCTATTTTCTAGTAATTGTTTTTTGGCAGTCACTAGAATTAAATTTAACAAGACCTTACTAAGTCTAAGCAATTCAGATCCGGTATCCCAACAAAAAAAAAATTATTTCCTTAGTTACACTCATTTGCTTGCCCAGTATTTGTAGGTCCATAGAAGATTGCTAGACTAACTGCTTAATGGTCCCTACAAGCCTAGCTAATATAACACAATTTTGCCCAGTATATGGCCCTTAGGGGCAAGAGGATGGCACGGACTTGTGCCTGTAGATAGAGTATCTTACAGATTGCCCATCCATAAGGGACATACACACTACCCCAGGTGTGAATTTGCAATTCCCCATCCATTGATCCAAACTGCATTTGAAGAGGGCCAGGGAAGGGCTCTGCTTAATGTGAATATAAAGCCTGTTCTAAAGAAGGGGCAATATCTAAGACACATACCTGCCTCTCCAGCAGGTTTTGTTTTAGTCTGTAAGTTTATATCTCTAGATTTGGTGACCCTCATGCTGTTTGACTTGTGGATGTGTAGCAGCTCCATCAGGGCTGGATATGTGAGTGTCTTGTAGGTCAGACACAGGCCACCCAGTAATAGTTGGTAGGAGACAGAATAAAGGGATAGGGCTTTTAGTCTATCCGCTTGGTTCATGTTATTTACACCCTGTATTTTCTTTGTAAGGAACTTCTGAGGTCACTCCAGCTGCTGTAAGTGCCTAGTGAATTACATGCCAAATGGTTCACTGTACTCAATTATTGGTTTTATGATGGCTCAGTACAACAGGACTATAATTTCCTTGGATATGTATGCCATACCTTTACTTATAAGTAATGCCCTATAAAAGGTTTTCCTCACCACTGTGGATGCATGGCAGTCAAAGTTCAGACTACTATCTATCTGTGTACCTAGATCTCTCACTTCTGAGTCTACTCTAAGTGGTGTGTGTTGATGTTGTAATTGACAGGGGTATTTGACTTCCCAAAGGGTATGTTAATGCATTTTTTTTATTTAGTTTTAGGCCATGGTTCTAGCACCAATCATTTGTCTGATCTAGATCCTCCTGAAGGATATCTACATAATTTGAGGATTCAGTGATTTTCCCCAGCTTGCAGTCATTGGCAAACTTTATCACTCAGAGACCTTCCACATTCACCTTGACTTCAATGAAGTATATTCTGAACAGGAGGGATCCCAATACTGAGCCCTGTTGCATATCACTAGTAACTGACCTTTTGCTGGATCTGGATTCATCCACTTTAACCACATGTGTCCTGTCTGTGAGCCAATTGGCTACCCACCTGGTGACACAGGGATTTATACCCAGTTTTGTAAGTTTATTTGTAATACCTGAGTTGGGAATTGTTTGAAATGGCTTGGCCAGGTTGAGGTAGGCAGTATGTCTTGTTTTACCATTATCCATGGCATTAGTGACCTTCTCAAAGAAATCCACCAGATTTAGTAGGCATTATCTGCTCTTGACAACACCAAACTGTGCCGAGTCCAGTATTTGGAGCTCTCCTATGTCCTTATTTATCAGGTCCATGATTATTCTTTCCATGGTCTTACATGTAAGTCTAGAACCAAAACACTACCCCAGGTGTTATGCACAGCAACAGTAATCCGTTAAAATAACCAAGTATTATAAACAGTATACATTTTATTGAAATAAAACAATAAAAATATCAATGAAAGTTAATTGCTTTCATCATAATACATAATATTTTCTAAGACTTGACTAGTTCCCTGATTCACTTGTTTAGACTACCACCAGGGAAATATTGCTCTGCTGTGCACATTCCCTCTTCTTGACAGGATTTTCTTTCTTTTCTTATTCAACACATTAATACCAGGGGTCTGCCACAGTGGCTTGTTTTTGAGTTTGACCTGGGTTTATTAAAGTCTGGTACTGCCATTTATATGCAGTTGTTTAATTGCTCATACAGGGCTTTTGTCTGTGCGTCTGCATAGGTTTATGTGTTTTCTGCATGTGGGGGAGCCTGGAAACTACCTATGCCATCTCTTAATAGAGGGTAATTTACCTCAGAGAGGATCTTAAAGTTTTTGGGGTTAGGTAGGGGGACTAGTTTTACCTTTATTTCAAGGGAGACCACTCTGGTAAGATCTGATCTTACCAGTGAGGATATAACACTGGGAAGGGAGGTATGCAGCACTCTCCAATATTTATGAGTACCAGATCTAGGATATTTGTTCCCCTAGTGGGACTGCAGACTAGCTGCTCCAGGGTATTTGAATTTACAAAATCAAGAAATCTTTGGACCTGCATGTTAGTAGTCATGTATGCCTTCCAATTAATAGAGGGGTAGTTAAAATCACCCATGAGTATTATATTGGCCTGGATGGTGATTGATACCAGTAACTTCAGGTATGATGTTTGGCTTTCCTGGTTCATAGTGGGGGACTTGTAGCTAGCAAGAATATGATAATGGATTTTTCCCATGGTTAGTTGTACATGAAGTAGTTTAAGCATGTCATATTGTTTGACCAGCATTGAGGTGTGCTGATCCTTTATGTAGATGGATACACCGCCACCTTTTGTTCTTTCATGTTCAGTGGGTGGTTACAATGTATGAAAGACATTATAGCCATGCACTGTCGGAATGATTATCATGGCTTTGAACCATGTTTCAGTAACTGCACAGATGTCAGCATTTTCCAGGGTGAGAAGAACTTCCAGGAAGTGCAGTTTCTTGTTGAGGTTCCTAGCATTGAACAGTAGCACCTTTAGCTTGTCCTGAGTAGCTTTTGTTATGTTGGAAGGTCTGTCTTTTGTCAATGCTGCTACAGTCATAAATAAATAACACTAAGAATTTACCTTATATGCCTTCAGTCAGGAACAACACTTCAGGATGTGCAAACAGAAATTTTATTCTTACAGCGCTGGGAGTCAGTCTTCATAGCCCTTGATGAAGAATTCTCACTTTACATACAAAAACTGTATTTTTTTACATTTTCTTATCTAACCTGGTCATGCAGCCTCATTACATTACAGTTATTCTGAAAAATGAAAAACTTTGCAAATGTCCTCATTCCTCGTGATTTTTGCCTAGGAATTCACGTGAACACCTTTCTATACATGATCCACCTGCTTCCAAGGGGTCTTATTTCTGACCTTGGATGTTTCAAACCTGCCCTAGCAACAACGTACTCCTAGCCTGGAGGAGTCAGGCTAACAAATTCCTTTTTGTAGTAACTACATGCCTCAATTTCATGTAACACGTACTAGTCCCTCCTATTACATACTAAAAGAATGCAGTTTAAGAAACAGCAATTCTGTAGCTTATGAAGCTGTATTTTTCCCAGCCCTACATTTTAACAATCATTAATAAACTTAAATTAATATACATTTTGATAAGTTGATCTTCTCCCATAACAGTTTCCTCTATCAGTGTCATACCATACATGCATGTAATTATATTTTTATTTTTTTTTAACTTGATAAAGGACACCTGTGCATCATTATATTCAGCATCATTTTTTGTCAAAACAGAACTGTCATTGATTGGTGCATGCAGTGGCATTTCATGTGCAGATGAGGTTAAACATCTTGTAATCACAGCCTTTAGAATAGAAAATGCCAAAGTGATTACAAATATAATAAAAAGTACAATGACAATACCCTGAATTATACTAGTTCCCAGGTTATCAAAAATACTGCCCAACCATCCAAAAAGTGTCTAACTTTTGGATGTGCTGTTTAAATCTTTGATCCTTTGTTCCATGAAATTTGCCATTTTTTTATGTTCATCATGATAGTCACTAATATATAAATAGCAACAACTCCCTATGAGGGCACATAACCCCCGTTTTGCAGCAAGCATTATATCAGGTGCCATTCGATTCTGAAACACCACAGTTCGCATTTCAGTCATTTCTCGATTTGTCATCCTGATGTGATGTGAGGTTTCATTTGCCACCCACCTGTAGAATTTGAGCAAGTATGGTGATTTCAAACATTGTCCTTTGCACTCCATACCCAGGATTAAAAATTTAAAATACTTGCTCTGCCCAGTGGATTGCTCTTTTATTTTTCAGTCTACCTCCTGGTGGGTGTTTGAAGTGTTGAATAGCAGGAGTAACATAGCCTACAAAGCAACATTCAGACTAGTTTGTAGGCAACCAGGGGTAGGCACAATCACCACAGATGTAGTAATTGTCACTTATCATGCCCAAGCCACACCCCCAGTCATATCTTTTTATGTGCAAAGAGTCTAACACACTTTCATGCCTTGTGTCATTACATTTGATTTTTCCTACTGGTACAGTCCCATTTCTGGCATAACATGTGTCTCCATGATGTGTGGTTGCAAGTTGGAGACACAACCTTTGAAAATTACATTACGCCAGGTTAAGCTGATGTCATTAAGGTAATTTTCAAATGACACCTGTGATGCAGGGATGGGAATCATAGGAATCCCTGCCTTAGAATGATGAGGTATATGTGAACATATCCAGCAGTTTGTTTTGTTTAGATTTTTTGGCATATTGCCGAAGGACCAGCAAGAAACTGTTTTCTCTCGACCAGTTTATAGAAGGAAACAGCAGCAGAAACAAAGCAAAAGTACCTGTTGTCATTGGATTCATCATGGACTGCTACTGAAGTTGACCTTCTCACTGGGCAGATGATTTATCTGTCACACCTCGATCTGTTGGCTGCGATGATTCATTTGGAATTCCCACACGACAGGTTTTCTTGCAATGAGATGAATGGATCCACGTTGGTAGTCCTACACAGCGAACTGCAGTCAAAGGCGTTAGCAGGACCTGGTAGGGCCCCTTCCACCTTGGGCTCAGGCAGCTTTTCCTCTGAAAAATTTTCACGTACACCAATCACCCAGTTGTAGTTGATGACAGGGCTGGTCAGGAGGCTTTGGTAATGCTGCTCTTACTGTTTGATGATATTACTGCAAGATATTAATCAGTTTCCTACAATAATAAATCATAGCATCATCTGACAAAGTTAAATCGGCATTTCCCACTGGAGGGGTAGCTGGAAGGGCCATCTATCTCCCCATTGATATTTCATATGTCTCAATTTCCTGGTGGCATTTAGCGAGGCCCTCATACTCATTAATGCTAAAGGAAGGGCTTCGGGCCAGTTGAAGTGGGTTTCAGCACAAATCTTCAAAATTTTATTTTTAAGGGTCCTGTTTACCCTTTCCACTAATCCAGATGACTGGGCATGGTTGGGACAGTGAAGACTCAACTTAGTAATCTGTTTAAAGAGTTACGTAAAGCTTTTAATACTATTATAATGAGTTTTCTGGTCACTGTTAACAATGCTGGGTATACCGAATTTCGGTATATAATCAGATAGCATTTCTTTAATAACTGTGACTGCATCAGCTTCCACCCATGCTGAGAACATACACACTACCACCAAAATAAATTGTAAACTATTAGTCTTAGGCATCTGGATAAAATCCAGTTGCATATTAACAAAAGGTCCCCAGAGTGGAGGTAAACAGGCAGATTTGCTATTGGCATGTTTGCTTATGTTATATTCCAAACAAATACTACAATTTTGTACATACTGAAGTATCAAAGAGGAGACATGAAGGGCATACCAACTTCAGGTAATTTGATTAAATAAAGCTGTCTTACCTGTATGGGCCGGTAGTTGATATGCCCTTACTAGGTAAGGTAGAAAAGAGGCAGGTGCCACCAGTCGGCCATCCAGATGTCACTATATGCCATCAGAGGATTTTCTACATCCATCCTTGAGCAACCTCAGAACTTCTACTTGTGATGCTTCAGCTTGAAAGACTGACAACTTTGCAGTCTACGTCCCAATCATGTGGTGGGCTCATGAACTTGTTTTAACTTTGTTTTTAGCTTTTAACTTTTTTTTTTCTTTCTCTCATATATTCATACATTGACAGAATAAAAACATGTGTCATACTTCTTACCTTTCAATCCTGAGGGTATTGCCCTCAACACAAGGCACCTCCTTGTATTAATTTGTCCTTTACTGTATGTGCACATACATTTACTGTACTCATTTGCTGTGGAGTCCTCCCACTATTACTTGTATATCTTACAACAACTCAGTCAAACTAAACACAGTCATGCACTTATACTACAAACACAGTTGTGAACTTATTGTACAAACACAGTTATGCACTTACATTTTGCTAAAACTGTCTATAAAAGAAAGAAGAAAAAAACATAAACCAACCCTTTTCCCTTACAAAACAATTTCCCTGCCAAGGCTAGTATGTTTGCACACCCTGAATAGCTGCACATCTTAGTCTCCAACTATTCCATACAAAGCAGTGTGGAATTCACAGAAAATCTGTGATGGGCCCTATTCCAGAACTGCCCTGCAGCAATGCCAAGTTCAGATCCGAGAATGGCACCAAATTTTTATAGTCATAAATAAATAACATTAAGAATTTACCTTATATGCCTTCAGTCAGGAACAACACTTCAGGATGTGCAAACAAAAATTTTATTCTTACAGTGCTGGGAGTCAGTCTTCATAGCCCTTGATGAAGAATTCTCACTTTACAAAGAAAAACTGTATTTTTATACATTTTCTTATCTAACCTGGTCATGCAGCCTCATTACGTTACAGTTATTCTGACAAATGAAAAACTTTGCAAATGTCTTCATTCCTCGTGATTTTCGCCTCGGACTTCACGTGAACACCTTTCTATACATGATCCACCTGCTTCCAAGGGGTCTTGTTTCTGACCTTGAATGTTTCAAACCTGCCCTAGCAACAACGCACTCCTAGCCTGGAGGAGTCAGGCTAACAAATTCCTTTTCGTAGTAACTACATGCCTCAACTTCATGTAACACATACTATTCTCTCTTATTACATACTAAAAGAATGCAGTTTAAGAAACAGCAATTCTGTAGTTTATGAAGCTGTATTTTTCCCAGCCCTGCATACAAATTATATTTGCTTTTTAACAATCATATTAAAGCATCACTAATAAACTAAAATTAATATACATTTTAATAAGTTGGTCTTGTCCCATAACAATGCCTAAAAAAGGAACTATAGGAGTAGATCATAGGTTCATAGGTAGGTACTAGGCTATCTGCCCTAGGGTATTTATAAGCCTAGCCAGAATGTGTTGGCTTTCACCTCCCTTTTAGACTAGATTCCTGAGCCTCTTTCCAGCAGGGCCTTAGAAGTGATCAAGGGAGCAAATTTACGATTTCCCATCCACTCATCAAGATTTCTCTTGAAGAGGGTCAGCGAGGGGCTCTGCCTAACATGGACTGGGAATCTATTCTAGAGCACGGGAAGCCTTTGGGATATGAATCTATCCCTCCAGCATGTCCTATTTATTGTTGTGCTAAGGTTTAAATCCCTGCAGCGTGTAGCTCTAATGGATCTGGTTTTCTTGAGGTGGAGCATGTCCAACAATTCCGGGTTAGACATGGCCTTGTACGTCAGGCAGAGATTGCCTCTGAGTAGTCGGTAAGCAACTGAGTAGAGCTGGAGTTTCTTTAGTCAAGCTGCATAGGGCATCTCTTTGAGGCCCATGATTCTTTTGGTGAGGTATTTTTGAGGTCTCTCCATCTGTTGCAGGTGTCGGGTAAGGTACATCCCAAATGGGGCATTGTACTCAATTATGGGCATGATGAGTGATGAGCAGAGGGGCACAATTACCTCTCTTGATCTAGATGTGAATCATTTTGTGATTAGGTGGGCTTTATAGAAGGTTTTTCTAATCACTTTGGCAATGTGATTGTCAAAGGAGAGGTTACTATCTACTTGGGTCCCCAGATCCCTAATTACTTCTTCCGTACATAGTGCATTACCTCCTATGTGGTAGTTTGTGGGCACTTTGTTTTTCCCAAAGGGGATGACTATGCATTTTTTTGCATTTTGGTTGAGGCCATGGTACTGATACCAGGTATCCGTCTCCATAAGGCCCTTCTGGAGGATGCTTGTTCAGCCGGAGAGTCAATTATGGCTCCCAGTTTGCAATCATCTGTGAACTTGGTCAGCCACAGTCCTCCCATGTTTGCCTGTACCTCAGAGAAGTATATACCGAACAAGAGGGGTCCCAGGACTAAGCCCTGTGGGATGCCACTTGTAACTGGTTTAGAGTAGGACATGGCACCTGCGACTCTGACCATGTGAGTTCTATCCCTGAGCCAGTTTGCAACCCATCTTGTGACATATGGGTTGATATTTAAGCTGGTAAGCTTATTTATGATGCCAGAGTGGGGTATTGTGTTGAAGGCCTTTGCGAGGTCTAGGTAGGCTATGTGGACTACCTTTCCCTCATCTAAGACTTTGGTAACTGTTTCAAAGAAGTCAACTAGATTTAAGAGGCAAGATCTGCCCTTAACAAAGGTGAATTGGGTGGGGTCCAGTGTTTGGAGGTTCCCAATGTCCTTGTTTATGAGATCCATGATGATGCGCTCCATAGCCTTGCAGACCAGGCTAGTCAGGCTTATAGGGCGATAGTTCCCGGGATCCGTTGTGGTGCCACCTTTGTGGAGCCAAATCACTGTTGCTGTACACCATTCTTTGGGTGCATAACCTGTGGTGAGGCTGAGTTGGAACAGTGAGTTTATGTGAGGGTTTGGTTCATTTTGGAGCTCATGTAAGACGCAGCCCAGGATACCATCCGGTCCCATTGATGCTGTGTTTTTTTACTTTGGAGAGGGCTGCTTTCACCTGTGTGTCTGTGATGTCTGGGAGACTGCATTCTTCTGGGATAGTCACGGGCCCTTTTGGGGGGGAAGGGGGGTAACGTTTGCACTGAACCTGTCTGCCAGGATGTTGGCAATGTCAGTGGGTTCAGTGTATTTTGTGCCATTTTGCACCAGCTCAGAGCAGATCTGAGAGCTGCCACCCAGATTCTTGACATAGCTAAAGAATGCCTTGTGATTATCTTTAGAGTCTTTGGTGATTTTTCTTTCAAAGCTGGCCTTTGATGATTTTATGAGGGATCGAAGTTTCTTGCTAGTACTGATCAAGGATACCTTCCCTTTTTGGGATTTTGCCTTGTCATGTAAAAGTTTCCTCCTTCTGTTGTATAGCTTATTTATGGCTGGGGTCCACCAGACTGGTCTCCTGTTTTTGGAGGAGTGAGTCTTGGTTTTGCTTGGGATGGCATGATCCATGCATTCCTGTAGGTGCTCATAGAGTGCATTTGTAAAGGATTCTGCAGTTTGGGTAGCATTTTCCATTAGCCCGGGGGCTTTGAAACTTTCCACCTCTATCTTGAGAAGTGTGAAGTTTGCTTTTGAGAAATTTTTCACAGTGGTTTCCTTGGCTGGGGGTGGGGTTTGGATGTGGATGTCCATTGTGATAAGTTTATGGTCTGATCTTACCAACGAGGGATTTACCTCTGGTGTGGAACATTGAGCCCCCATGTTGGTGATGACAAAGTCCAATATGTTGTCCCCTCTTGTGGGAGTGGTGACCAGTTGTTCCATGGCATTTGAGTTTATAAACTCCAGAAACCATTGGGCAAAAGAGTTGGGACTTGAGTAGTTTTCCCAGTCAATGTTTGGGTAGTTGAAATCCCCCAATAGCATGGTGTTTGGTGAGACCTTCATATTCTCCACTGTTCTCAGGAATGCCGAGTGGGGGTCCTGAGACAAGGTAGGTGATCTGTAGCAGGCTATGAACTGAAAAGCAGTTTTACCTACTGTTAGTTGCACCTGGATGGTCTCCACTGCCTCATGCAGTGCCACTAACCTGGAGGTGTGGGTATCCTTGATGAAAATGGATACTCCCCCACCTTTAGTATTTTGGTCCGAGTTCTGGGGCTGAAAAGAATGGTATTAATGATGCTTTAATATGATGTTTTGGCCAATATCTGAAAGACTAGACATGACAGGCAAAGACCATCCCTGGCAAAGCAGTGTGGCCTATCAACCATGTCCTCCCAGGCTGACCAAGTATTGGGCACCTTTGGAGTAGGGGAAATGTTAAAGGCTGCCAGCTCATTTCACTTCTAAAACACATACTGCCAGTTACCTCTTTCTTCCTCATCACACCTCTAACATTTGCCATCTACCTGAAGAAAAAATATTTGGAGTCTGCTTGGGGTATAAATGTATCTCTGAAAACTCTTCCAGGCAAAAAAGCCAACTCTTATAGACTTTGTTTCATGTTTGGGATCCATACATGTGTCCTCCCATTGTTTCTTTGTGAATTACATACCTAAACTCTCTTCACAATCTTTTCTGACCTCTTCAGATTGATTCCTAGAGTTATGGAGCAATATTTTATTTGCCCTACTAATTATCCCTCCTTCAACAGCATTTTCTGTTCTAGATTAAACCAAAAACTCAACCAGTACAGGTATTTCATTTAGTATTTTTCTATCCTGATGCAAGATGGATTTTGAAACATACTTATACTTCATGCAGTCGCTAATACAAATGTCAGGAATGTTTTTTTTTCTTTCTTTTGTTTTTTTATTAACGTTTCTTTAAAGTTTTTTAAACAACTTTATTAAATTATCATTTTAGACACAGGTAAGAGTGCATTAACATAAAAGAAAACAAACCATATTAACTTTTGATTCCTTTTACATACATTATGTATCACACAACTTGTCTTTCTTTGTAACTATCATCAGCCCAACACATGGTAGTGGTGCTGCGGTAGCGTTGTCATCTCACAGCAAGATGTTGTCACGTTCGATTCTCAGCTAGAGCGTCTTCTGTGTGGAGGCATGCGTGAATGGATGTGCCTTCGTTGAAGGTTGTGCGTCAGGGCTGGTAACTCGGCACGTAAAAATCCACTACCAAACATTAGCGGACTGGAGTTCCGCTGTGGCTACCCCTCACCGGGATAAGCCGAAAGACACAACAACACCAACTGAATAACTCCTGTCCCTTAAAGGAACAATCCCAGTGTTTAAAATTCGGGTCCACACTACTGCTGACCAAAGTAACGCCCAGTTTACCACGTCACTAACGTTTCTGCCCACAGTGTCATTTTTTTGTTTGAATATCCTGTATCTCTTAAATTCCAATCCCGTTTTGGCTCCCAGTATCAACTACATTTTGTTTTTATGTTCCTATCACTTTTCAATGGTGCTTACACTTCCAACTTTTTTGCATCTTTGCTCCCATTGTCTGTGCGCGGAGAATAACTACACAGGTGGTCAGTCTGTGTCGTCTCTTTAGTGTCTTGAGTTTTCTTACTGTGTTTTTTTTTATTTGTTCATTTACTTAATTGCTGATATGCTTTCTTTATGAATGGCAGTGATCAATCATTTTAGCCAACCATTTATTGTAACAAGCTGTTGTTAAGTACTTAAAAGTGCATGCAGTTTCACTTAAAAGTGCTTAACAAACGATGGATACATAAACATTTTCTGATAATAAGGCTCTTCTTTGTGCCTCCTTTTGTTTTGTAGCCACAAGCCAGTATGTAATGACATGCGTCATTTCAGTTTTCATACCATACGGAAAATGCAACTTAACAGGAGTGTTAGTTCAGCATCTTTCTAAAATTGGTCCCTATTTTTTGGCTCTTTTGTAACCCCCATTATTCTAGGCTTAGTGCAGATTTTTTGCTCTAAGAAGCTGAGGGGTAGAGCACAGAGGTTCCTCCTGCTTTTTGATTGATCCTTATAGTAAAACTTTAATTTTAGAATGATCGTTCATTGTGGTTCATTTCTATAGTAACCACAATCCGTGATCCTTGTAAAAGCAAAAGTTTTACTGTCAGAAGCAGTTGGTAAGCCCTTGCATGCAAGACATCTGTACATATACTTGTTTTTTTATTCGTCCTTGAGTGGTATGGCAAGGGGTTCCTGTTATTAAGTAGTTACCAACTGCTCCTTATATTAAAACTTTGTTTTTTTACGATCGCTCATTGTGGTTTCTTTCTTTAGTGACGACAATGAACGATCATTCTAAAAAGCAATTTGTTGAACACTTTGTAGCCAGTTATAAGTTTAGTCTTTTGCCCCACCCCTTATTTTAGGCTGTGTCTTATCATTTCAAGTCTGCTTCAGAAGCCTTTTCCAAAGGCATTTGCTTGTCGAAGTGCAGTCCTTCATGTTAGCATTTTATTTAAAAAGAAATGTTAAGCATGGGTCATAAAAGTAAACATTACCTCAGTCTATCACTTTAACAATATTTGTACTGCTGCAATATTCTGTTATTTTTTCATGAAAACTCAATGATTCTCCACGATTAGTTGATCTAAATAGTATGCACTGTTTCACATGTAACAGTCATGCTTATCTTCCAGTAGAAGTCACTGTACAACCTTATAATGAATTTCCATGCAACTTATGTAACATTTTTATTCTGTTGCACTCGATGTCAAAACCATTTTAGTAAATAAGCAAGCTTGTCATCTTGCCACCGTTGTATAGCTAGCTGTACTTGAGCTCTGCTGCTTCGGAAAAATTGCTGGCAGTCAAAATCATGCACTTATTAATTCCTTCTGTTGCATTGCTAGAAAAACAACAAAAAAATTTAAACATAGCTGCATATTCGGCTTTAAGAACCTTACTTCCTTTCTCTTTTCTTCAATGTAAATGCTTGCATAAACAAATCTTTGTTCCTGAGATAGAAATTACGATAAACAGGCATCATGAAGTCCTGCGCTTCACTTTCAGTTGGTAAAGTTTCTTGCTTTGGGACAAGTCAGTTAAAGAAATGTTGGTGCTTTTCAGTGACTAGGTGCAGGTCCTTATTGAGTAAGACTCATTAGAAAGTACATTAAATAACGTACTTGTCGATAAATAGTATGGCTGCAAACCTTTTGTACAATGGCACTGAAGTGACAGTTTATGTGAAGGGGAAAAAAAATAGATCAGATGCTGAAGTCTGAACAGTCAACGTCTTGGAAGTTACGAAACACGACCAATTGTTTTTAAGCAATTATTCACAGTAATGTGATCTTACTAGCCTTACCACCAGGTAAAACTGTCATTTTGCTTTATTAATGTTTCCAGCAGCTGTACTTTGTTTATGTTCAGAATCAAGCAAGTGTAACGGAATCGCAGTATTGATGAAAATGTGCATTATACTGTGTAGGACAAGACGTTTTGTGCATTTTGAAAAGTAACACTAGCTTAAATTTGATAAACCTTCAGCTGAGCCCCCTTGATTAAAACTGCACCTTGGGCTACATTTCAGGAAGAGAGGCAAAAGAACAGTTTGAGAATTCAGTGCTGATAAACAGATGGATAGATCCACAGCTCTAACCACTCAGGCGTAAATCTCACCAGAATCATATACAAATCCAAAAATAATCAGCGATAAACAAAGTGTGTGTGTGTGTGTGTGTGTGTGTGTGTGTGTGTGTGTGTGTGTGTGTGTGTGTGTGTGTGTGTGTGTGTGTGTGTGTGTGCGTGTGCGTGTGCGTGTGCGTGTGCGTGTGTGTGTGTGTGTGTGTGTGTGTGTGTATATACACCTACCTGCCTATATATGTGAGTACATAGGAGTTTGTCTGTGTCTACGTATGCATGAGCAAGTGTACATGCAGTAGCAGAATATACAACTCAACCTTCTATCTCCAAAATGTGGAACAGTTATCTCCCATAATGTGGAACAAATTGGCAACCTGAGGGACACTTACTAATAGCTTACCAACCCTTTCAGCTAGAATGCTCACAATACAGTTAAAAATGTGTTACTTTACACTTAAAAAAGGTTATACTTTACACAAGTTATTCTGCTGACATAATATGATTCAGTATTTACATTAGATTTTAGTTAAATTTTTATGATTTTGCAGCAGTCCCTTTCAGTTTGGAACAATGAGGAACATGGCCTTTAAAGATTCAAACTGAGAAACATTACACATAATGAGATACACTTTAGGGGTGTGGTAGAGCAAAAGCTATGTTATGTCAAAACTTATCAAGTGATGCTTGCCTGTCGACAGGTGTGTATATACACACACATGTATATATATATATATATATATATATATATATATATATATATGGCATTCATAACTTTATAGTTTCAGGGATGATATCAGTGGGTGACTTTGGGACACCCGTTCTCACTGGATACATATCTGCTACATTTTGGCTGTGACCTTCTTTCTTCTCATCCCCGACTTGCTTTTGCAGCTTTAGAAAGCACACTGCAGTTAACAGCAATGTACTGCAGCATCAACTAATCACTGTAAATGCCCGATTTTTATTTGTACACGTCTACGTAACCTCTGTCTAGTGTACAGAGACTGAAAAGATCCAGTCTTCTATGACCTGCACACATGCTTAAAAGATCTACGCTTTCACCAAAACATAAATAGGACCTACTTGCAAAATAGGTATCTATCACAGAAAAAGGCTATTTTATGGAACAGACTCTACTTGGATGTAAAGCAGAGTAGCTCCCTGACCCTTAACGTGGATGATGGGATTGTCAATCACAATTACATACCTGGTCTGGCTTCCCAGTTCCTTATGGACAAGAATTAAACCTCTGTATAATGTATTTTATTCTGACAGGGTCTGGTATTAATTCATGTCTTGGTAAATTCTTACTCAGATCTTGTGGCTATGCCACAAATGGTTCACTAGTTCAAGAGCCTTGTATTACCCTATGAACCTATAAATCTTTAATCAGTAGACTTCAGGCTATGCATTTAGACCTTACAGACAATACTGTATTAATTTTCAGCAAATGGGTCCCAAGGAAAAGATGACATTCTAATTGTATTTGTTTAACAGTGTATTATAGGGTCATAGGTTCATACTAGGCTATCTGCCCTAGGGCATTTATAAGCCTAGCCAGAGTATGTTTGGCTTTCGCCACCCATTTTAAATTAATTTTGCTATGCCCTTTTTCGAGGTTAGTATACTGTGCCTCTGTCTAACAGTGACACAGAAGTGATACCCGGGGTAAACCTACGATCTCCCATCCACTCATCAAGATTCCTCTTGAAGAGAGTCAATGAGAGACTCTGCCTAACCTGGACTGGGATTTTATTCCATAGTGAAGGGAGCCTCTGGGTTATGAATCTGTCCCTCCAGCATGTCCTATTTATTTCAGTGCTGAGGTTCAAGTCTCTCGAGCGTGTAGCTCGATGGGATTTGGATTTTTTGAGGTGCAGCATGTCCCTTAATTCTGGGTTGGACATGGCCTTATACGTCAGGCACAGATCGCCTCTGAACAGGCGGTATGCCACTGAGTAGAGCTGGAGTTTCTTTAACCGGGCAGCATATGGCATCTGTTTGAGCCCTTTGATCCTCTTGGTGAGGTACTTTTGGGGTCTTTCCAGTTGCTGCAGGTGTCTGGTAAGGTACATCCCAAAAGGGGCATTGTACTCAATTATGGGCCTGATGAGGGATGAGTAAAGAGGCACGATGACCTCCCCTGATCTAGATGTGAATCCCTTCATGATTAGGTGGGCTATATAAAATGTTTTTCTAACCACTTTGGCCACGTGGTTTTCAAATGAGAGATTGCTATTAACTTGGGTCCCCAGGTCCCTAATTACTTCTTCCGTACTTAATGGATTACCACTTATGTGGTAATTTGTGGGCATTTTGTTTTTTCCAAAGGGGATGACTATACACTTTTTGGCGTTTAGCTTGAGGCCATGGCTCTGGCACCAGTTGTCTGTTTCTATGAGGCCCTTTTGTAGGATGTTTGTGTCGGCTGGAGAGTCTATTATGGTGCCTAGTTTGCAGTCATCTGCGAACTTGATCAGCCACAGTCCTTCCGTGTTGGCCTGTACCTCTGAGAAATATATACCGAACAAGAGAGGTCCCAGGACTGAGCCTTGTGGGACGCCACTTGTAACTGGTTTGGAGTATGACATGGCTCCAGCAATTCTAACCATGTGGGTTCTGTCCTTGAGCCAGTTTGCAACCCATCTAGTGACATAGGGGTTTATATTTAAGCTGGTGAGCTTATCTATAATGCCTGAGTGGGATATTGTATCGAAGGCTTTTGCGAGGCCCCAGTAGGCTGTGTGAACCACCTTCCCCTCATCAATGGCCTTGGTGACTGTTTCAAAGAAATCAACCAGGTTTAAGAGGCAGGATCTGCCCTTAACAAAGCCAAACTGGGTAGGATCCAGTGTCTGTAGGTCCCCAATATCTTTATTTATGAGGTCCATGATGATCCTTTCCATAGCTTTGCAGACCAAGCTAGTCAGGCTTATGGGGCGATAGTTTCCAGAATCCGTTGAGGCACCACCTTTGTGGAGAGGGACCACTGTTGCTGTACACCACTCTTTGGGTACATATTCTGTAGTAAGGCTGAGATTGAACAGTAGTTTTATGTTTGGGTTTAGCTCTTCTTGGAGTTCATGTAGGATGCAGCCCAGGACACCGTCTGGTCCCATTGATGCTGTGTTTTTTGCTTTGGAGAGGGCGGCTCTTACCTGAGCATCTGAGATGTCAGGGGGGCAGCACTCTGCTGGGATAGATATTTGCCCTTTTGGTGGGGAGGGGGGGGAGTTTGCGCTGAACCTGTCAGCTAGGATGTTGGCAATGTCTGTGGGTTCGGTGTATTTTTTGTCATTTTGGACTAATTCTGAGCATATCTGGGAATTCCAACCCAGGTTCCTAGCATAACTAAATAAAGCCTTGTGATTATCCTTAGTGTCCTGTGCAATTTTACTCTCGAAGCTGGCCTTAGACGATTTTATGAGTGCCCGTAGTTTTTTGCTAATACTGATCAGAGATGCCTTCCCTTTTTGGGATTTTGCTCTATCATGTAGTAGCTTCCTCCTTCTATTGTATAGTTTGTTTATGGCTGGGGTCCACCAGACAGGACGCCTGCCTTTGGAGGATTGGGTCTTGGTTTTATTTGGGATTGCATGATCCATGCATTCCTGAAGGTGTTCATAGAATGCGTTTATAAAGGATTCTGCGGTCCGGGCCGTATTTTCCACAGGCCCAGGGGCTTTGAAGGATTCCACCTCGGTTTTGAGGAGTGTAAAATTTGCTTTAGAGAAGTTTTTCACTGTGGTTTTCTGGGCAGGGGGTGGGGTCGGGATGTGAATATCCAGTGAGATTAGTTTATGGTCTGATCTTATCAGTGAGGGATACACTTCTGGTCTGGAGCATAGAGCCTCCATGTTGGTGGTGATCAGGTCCAGTATGTTTTCCCCTCTTGTGGGAGTGGTAACAAGTTGTTCCATAGCATTTGAGTTTATAAATTCTAGGTACCTTTGGGCTAGGGTGTTGGAGCTAGAGTAATGCTCCCAGTCTATGTTTGGGTAATTGAAGTCGCCCAATATAATGGTGTTTGGAGAGACCTTCATATTTTCCAGTGTTCTCGGGAAGGCCAAGTGGGGTTCCTGGGTTTGGGAGGGTGGTCTGTAGCAGGCTATAAACTGGAAGGCAGCTTTACCCACTGTTAGTTGCACATGGATAGTCTCTGATGCTTCGTGCTGTGCCACCAACCTGGAGGTGTGGGTATCTTTGATGAATATTGATACCCCCTCCTTTTGTGGTTCAGTCCAAGTTTTGGGGCTGAAAAGCATGGTATGAGGTATAACCTGGTAATGCTGGGGTGCTCTCAGGAGCCTTGAACCAGGTTTCTGTTACTGCACAGATATCTATGTTCTCCATGCTAAGGAGAGTTTTGAGTGCGTGCATCTTGAGGTTTAGACTTCTGGCGTCGAGTAGCATTACTCTTAGTTTCTTATCCCTTGTGATACCTATAGAGGTGGGTTTCTCTTTTGAGCCTTGCCTAAAAACGGCACTATGGGAGTGGCAAGAGCCTTTGCCAATATCCGAAAGCCCAGGGGTGACAGGTGCAAGCCGTCCCTAGCGAAGCATCGTGGCTTGTCGAGCATGTCATTGGATCCCCTTTGAATGACACCAATACTTAAGCCAATTGTTGAAATTGATCATCTTGTCTTCATATTGTGGCATCATTCTTGGTGAGGGTAAGATGCTACTCAAGGTCAGGGTCATACCAGCGTGGGCTACATGCTCAGAGAGCTCCTCTATGTCTCTTTTCATGTAGTCCAGGGAGGTACATCTCAGGTCATTCACACCAGCATGGACAATGACTGAGTCATATTTGTACTTGCCTTGGAGTGACCTGAGCGCTTGTGTTATGTGGCGGATCCTAGAGCCCGACAGGCAGCTCACTATGGCCTTCTCCTTGTTCAGCCTAGTGAGCAGGACGTCAGTGTGCCTGACGATAGAGTCACCTATTACAAGTGTATCAGGTGTGTTGTTTAGCCTTAAGGGCTGTGACTGTTCGGCACACTGGCTTTGTGAGCTATGTGTTGCACGTGTTTTGTTTTGGGGTAGCGGTTGCTTGGGTGTCTGCTTTGGAGGTCTCTGCTGCTTAGGCAAATTTTTATTTAGAGCCTCCGAGTATGTTTTTGTGTGTTTATGTGTTTGGTTTGCTGTCGTGATAGGTCTATGTGAGACTGGAATTGTAGTGAGTGTGGTTTCCTTCTCCTCCTGACTGGTTACGCCAGTACTGAGTTGGGAGAGCTTAGCCTCCAGTTTGGCTATATGGTTGCATCTCTCACATGTGTTGGAATTTGTTGGGGGGAGGAGAGGGTTGTCTGTGTACATAAGGCAGTTGTAACATTGCCTCAAGATTCCCAGATTCACCAGCTGGACTTGGTTATAGTTGGTTGTAATTTGGTAATTGTCAAAATGCTGTACTGTCCCACAGGCCTAAGTGATAGTTGTACAACTGTGTCAGTGAAATAAAACCAGAATACACAACACTCTGGATTCATCACAATAAGTAGCCAGTGACTATTTTCATCTTCAGTTATACCGTGGAGTGGCCCCGAAACTCCATGCAGTGGTAGCAGTTTCCAAAAGATATTTTAGGGTAGGCAGCTCATCATAAAACTATACTTGATCATAGGTTAATAGGTGATGGGGTAGACCAGCAAAATTCCCTTTCTAAAGCAAGATTTTCCCAGTCATCTAGTGAGATCTCAAGGTGTTCTATGGAGTCTTTGACATAATCCCTCCACTTTGTCCTTATTCTACCCATGGAGTAGTTTTGGAGTTCTATGCCACCCCCCTAAATCTTTGAGTGATTGGGGACAAGATTTGATGCTACACCTAATATGCCACAGATTCTGATGTGGTCTGCATAGTCAGGGGTGTTTTATAATTTCTTGCCTACTCTTGAGGTCCCCCAAAATTACTGACTGTTTCAAATAAGGGAGAACATGGGTGCTGATTTTCTATATTTGCAATTCAAGACTTGAGTTGTGGTGAGATGTAACAACTTGTTTGAATTTACTGAATAATGTCCTCATAGTCTTTACTATAAATTGAATTATGAACTAGATGAAAGTGACAGAAATACAGTAAACACAATACACACGGTAATGAAGTATAGCGCAGTGGCATGAAAGTGACAGCAAATACAGTAAACACAATACACACGGTAATAAAGTACAGCACAATGGCAGACAAAGTTACTAAGGTACAGTTTCAAGGCCAAGAAAGGAGCAAAAAGTAAATATACTATAAGGAGCACAATGTGTTACAATAAATAATACGGTTGAAATGACATTTTGTTCTGTCATTTGGTTACATTCACAAGTGACTAGTACAGTAAACATACATTGATTGAGTAGAGTGTAGAAAGGAGTTGTTGCAAGCTTTCATAGAAGGTTAAAGTATGATATGATCTAATTAAATGAAGCTACCCAGGGTCAGAACAATTACATAACCAATGTTTGTCTTTTCGGCTTTTCCCGGTTAGGGGTCGCCACAGCGGAACTCCGGTCCGCTAATGATTGGCAGATGGTTTTTATGGTGTCAAGTTGCCAGCCCGATGCCCAACCTTCAACGAAGGCACACCCATTCAACGCATGTCTTTCAAATGTCCACTCGTCCGCGGGGAGGACATGCAGACTCCACACAGAAGGCACTCCCAACCAAGCCCAATAACTATGTAAATGGGAACGGAGGAGTTTTTATTTAATAATTTTTTTATATTCAGTGGTCCTAATATCTGTGGGGATGGTATTCCATGCTTTTGCAACAGAAATGGAAAACAAGGAGTCCCCAGAGCTATTGTTACTTTTGCCTGTCAGCCAGTGCTTTATTGGTGGATCTTAATAGGCATTTGTTAGAGTAGATATTAAGTAGGCCTTGAAGAGCAGGAACTGTATAGGGATAATATAGAATTTGATGGGCTGTTGTAAGCTGATTATATGTGAGCAGGTCGGGTGATCCTAGCCAGGACAATTGCTTGATTGCTATGCAGTGATGTGTCGTGAAGGGTGAGTCATTAGCAAACTAAGCTATTTTATTGTAGCAGGTTTTCAGTTTCAGTCTGTTTTTTTAGGTGGATGAGTATGGGGGAAGCATAGAGGAGTGTGGATAGTATGGAGTTTTTTACGATGGTGGCTTTACTGTCATTGGTGAGGTACTTTTTGCATCTATATAGGGTTCTGAGTTTTTATAGACTTTCTTTATTGTCTGTGCAATATGCATATCGAATTTCGTGTTGTAATCTATGATAACCCCTAGAAGTTTGGTGTTTTGGACAGGTGTGATAGGGGTGTTATTAGCTGAGACTATTGTGAATGGTGTTATGGGTCATAAAGCTCTAGTGGGATTGAATATCATTATGTGTGTTTTATTGGGGTTAAATATTAGTTGACAGTTGGTTAACCAGGTTTCAGCAGTGGTAAAGGTCTGGTGTCAGTTCCTGGAGTTGAAGGAGTGATGGGGTGGAGCAGATTAGAGTGGAATCATCGGCGTACTGCACTAGAGTGGTGTTCCAGGTAGGTTTGTGAAGTTGGTTGGTCAATATGTTGAAAAGAGGAAGATGCAAGATTGGAACCTTGGAGGATCCCCAGGGTAACAGGTAGGAAGGAAGATAAGGAGTTTTACTGATTGTTGGCGGTTTGTTAGATAGTCTTGAAACTACGCTAGTGTCGAGTGATTGAGATTAAGACTGGAGAGAGCAGAAAGGAGTTTGGGATGTGAGACAGTATCAAAGGCCTTGGAGAGATCTAGGAATACAGTGGGTACTAGGTTACCATTGTTTTGATGTTGGTTTATTGTGCTGGTAAAGTTAGTAAGGGCTATGGTATTACTGTGATTGGGATGGAATCCATGCTGGGTGTTGGTTAGCAGTTTATTAGTGGGGAGACAGTGCTTTGGGAATGTATACATTTTTGGAGAATTTTAGCTAAGGGGGACAGAATGGCAATTGGACGGTAATTAGACAATTCCACAGTTTCCTCCCTTGTGGAGTGGTATTTTATGTGAAATTTTCCACAGTGAAAGAAAATGTTGCTCTGATAGAGTGATTATTGAGCATGGAGACTAGATAAGTGATGGCTTTGGCTGCGATCTTTATATATTCTGCAAGTAATTTGACAGCGACAGGGTTGTGGGTTTAAGCCTATTTAGGTATTTATATATTGTACTAGTTGGAACAGGCTGTAAGAAGAGGTTTTGGTCTGCTGGTGTGGAAGATAGGTTTTGATGTGAAGTGGGAGAACTATTATTGGTGACAGCTAGGATGAATTTGGTGAAGTGTTCATTGACGTGGGTGGCAATATTATTGGTGGTGGCATCAGTGTTAGGGGGTGGAATACTGGTCTTTCCTGGCTGTAGGATTTTATTAATGGCGGCTCAGAATTTCTATGGATTATTTTTGTGTCTGGTTTGAATGCCTACATGGTTCCTTTTGTTAGTCCGAATTTGTTTTTTGGCTTTGTTCCTTAGTTCTTTTATTTTGATGCCATGAATCCCATGCTTTATCTTTCTGTTTTAGTAGTAGACCGGTATCTCTGTTCAGCCAGGGGGCATAGTTGGATTTAGTTCTGATAGGGGCAAGATGATTTAGAATGTTTCAGGAAATTGTTATTGATTTAGTCTATGGCACTTTCAAGAGGGAGAGAGGAGGGTGGTCTCCAGCTGCATTGATTAAGTGCAGATATGAAGTCATGGGTTTTGAAATTGTTTGTGTACCGGATTTGTTGGAGGGTGGAGTATTTTAGTGGATTCACTTGGTGTCTAATTATAAAGGTGGGAAGGTGGTCTGTTAGGGTGTTTGTGAGGCAGCCTGAGAGGTAGGATTGAGATGGTCTGTTAGTAAGTATCCAGTCTAGGATGGACTCCTTTTTTCATGCTTTATCTACCTGTGTTGTGGTTTTGATTAGTTGAGTGAAGTTGTGTAGTTTAATGTGTTTAGTGGGGTAGAGCGCATTACAGGAGGACTGGTCGATATTAACGTCATCTAGTATCATTGTTTCTTGGTGACATTTATGGGGAATATAAAATGAAGAGTGGCATCAGCATTAAAAACAATCTTAACCTACAGACATATTTGTATTTTGGCATGACTCTTTCTGTAATATTCATAGGTTCATAGGTATTTACTAGGCTAATGACTACAAGGGTCTTTCATGTGATGCACTTTCATCTTAAACACTGGACAGGATTCAAAGACATCCCAGATACAAGTGTTATGGCTGTGGCAAAAAGGGCCATTTACATAAGGTTCACCCTTTTGAAGAATTTAAACATAGAGAAGTTAGTTACAGAGGGGGTATGCTGATTATGACAGTAAATTAATTGGTGAATGAGAGACTAAGGGTGGAACAGGTACCGGTAACATATGTGAAGGCCAGATTGAGGATATTTTGGTCTCTAACAGGCTCACTAAGTATTTCAACCAGGGAATTCCTGTTTAGCAAATCGAAGATTCTCTTAGCTTACCTTAAATTACAGGTTGAAGTCCCCCAGTCTAAGGCAAAATGAAGTCACTTTGTATTATAGATTTGTTGGTTACTGGAGTTTATTATAAAATGTTTCAGAATCTGACATTATCATCTCTGGGCATGGTATGGGCTCTGTAAAATGCTGGAAGATTGCTTTGCCTGCGGTAAACTGAAGTTTTAGGAGCTCAATTAGTAGAATTTCTAGGTTTCTGTTTAGATGAGATGTCCCCGACTGATAAGGAGACACCATTGCAGTTTCCATCTGGCCTGAAAGCATGGTAGTTGCAAAACCCCAATATGCAGGGACTGCGTTAGAACTTTATTTATATGGACATTTTCCAGATGCCACAGCACTTCAAGATCCAGCAACTTGTTAGTGAGACCCCTGGCATTGAAAAGAGCTAACTCAATGCAGTCCAGTTTAGAATTAGATGAATTGGCTGAGTTGCAATGTGCATTAGCTGTATTCTAACAAAAAAATAAAAAAGGAACTGAGGGGGGGGTCAGCAAAGGCTTTTGCCAATATTCAGAAACCCTTGAATGCGAGATGCAGGCTATCCCTTGCAAAAGAATTAGCACTTCTAATAATCTTGTCTGTTACAAACTTGGGATTATTTTGTGTTTTGTAATTACACCACAACTGAAGAAAAATAAATAAATAAAACATACCAGTTCACTAACATGGTCAATATCTACAATGTATTTATCTTTTTTAAAAGGGTCACTTTGTTTCATTGTTAATTGTTTTAACCAGTTTGGGGGTGTTCCATCTGAATTTTGAGTTACTGTGTGCAAGTGTCTTATGATATGTGTCTGTCAGTATGATGTGTGTGTGTCTGTCTGTGTATTTGTACCTTCATGGCTTATGGTTTCAATGAAAATAACAATATTTAGTAGCAAAGCCTTAAAGATGGAATAGAGTTGGTGATGATGTTCAGTACTTTTAGAGAGACCAAACTGTGAATTTTCTCCCCTCAAAGAGACCCTGTACCTGTATGGTAAATGACAAAGGTGGGACTGCTAATTTTAATGATGTGTTAATAGTTGCATTTCTATTTTATGGGAACCTGTTTGCAGAAATTTAAAGATCAGCTCTTAGGCGCATTCTTTACCATTTAATGAGACTATTTTCCCAGCAATGACTCTCTCCGAAGAGACAAAAGTGGGTGTGAAGATATTTTATCTTTGTGAGTTAAACTTCAGTTGGCTAATTTTCATTTAATTGAAATAGAAGCTTAAAATTGGGCTGTTTACAGTGCTTTCATTAATTCACTGCATGTATTTATTTACTTGAGTTCATTAGCAGGGTAATGCACTTATTACAAACTACTGAGATTAAGCATTGTATAGGTTCATCTAGTGTGGAAATTAAGGTTATTTATGTTTTTGGGGGGATGTTGGTTATGTTTTTTTCAAAGCTGATTGCTGATTGTCAGTTTCTAGAGAAATCACTTTAGTTTAAAACTGGTGGTCATAGTGGAAGGTTGGAAGTGAGACAAGTACATTATTATTATTATTATTATTATTATTATTATTATTATTATTATTGTTACTATTTTTTGTGATTGGTGACAGTAGACATAAATTAGACAACAGGTTTTACATATGGGGGCACATGAGTGTTGCTTTGGTTATGGCACGTGAAAGAGGTGGCTACATTGTGTTGCTAGATAGTAGGTAAACATTGTGAAGGTTATTTAGAGATGCAACCAGCTGTAGAAGGTGGATGTCATATAAGTTGCTTATGCCACACAACTGAGCAGTACAGCTAAGAGTACATGTTTATATTTAGGACTAATTTAAACTGTGATAAATTACTCGTCATCTTTTGCACTTCATCTAACTGCTGAACAAGCAGATATATTAATATATATTTATTGTTCATTTGGTGAAATATTTTATGCTTTAACTGGCATAGCACTCTGAGTTTCATTTCTTACAGTTGGCCAATATTACTGCACTTTTGTGTGAACAGTTATTTCATTGTGTACCTGTTTATTTTTTCACATTTCTATTCCATTTTCTTTTGCACGTTTTGTTGACTTTTCAGAGATGGATATTTTGTTTCAGCACATGCAATTTGTGTTAGTCTTGCTGCTGATTTGAGAAACAGTAGTTGAGCCTTTGTATATTTGTTTATATGTAAATATCAGTTTCTCCTGCCAGCCTGGTCGACATGGGCATACTGAGACAGTGTAGCAACTGCCTCATGTTCACTGACAACCCTCTTCTCCTAGCACATAATTCTTCTTGTGAGAGATGCATCTATATTAGTAAATTGGAATCCATCCTCTCTCGAGCCACAGTGAGTACCCCCAGCAAAGAGAAGATTGCCAGCACAACACACCCACATATACAGAGGTCCTCAATAAAAACTAACCTAAACAGCAGAGACCTCCAAAACACACTCACATATATTCCACACACAGCACCAAACACATTACAGACAGCAGTTAACACAGCAGTGTCTCACAAATACAGCCCATAAGGCATAACAATAAACTCATAAGCCCATAAAGCTAGGGTTGCCACCTTTTCAAATGTCCAAAATGGGACATTTTCGGTACAAACATCAGATTTTACAGGCCGACACATACCCATGGTCAGTACAAAGGATAGAACTTAACTTTTTTGCCTAAATAAAAGCTTATTCTTGTAGCATTTTAGTTGCTTATTCTGTTTCTTATAACATTTAGGTATTTTAGATACAGAATAACTGTTTTATGCAACTATTACATAAAATATAGGAAATAATTTTGTCCTACAATCTCAGGACATTTGCCATTTTTTTAATTTTTTGTCAGGACACAACTGCCAAAAGAGGGACTGTCCCTCACAAAGTGGGACAGGTGGTAACCCCACATAAAGCACAACATTAAAACAAACATACTAGTCATTGGTGACTCAATTGTACTGAACTCACAGATGCCCCCCTCACCAGGTTCGACAAGGAGAAGATCACAGTCAGTTGTCTGTCAGGTGCCAGAATCTGCCACATCATGCATGCACTTAAGTCTCTCCACAACAGGTACAAGTATGACTCTGTCATTGTCCATGTTGGTGTGAATGACTTGAGATGTACCTCCCTGGACTATATGAAGAGAGGAATTATTGAGCTGTTAGAGTGTGTGTCCCAGGCAGGTATGACCCTAGCCCTAAGCAGCATCCTACCTTCACCAAGAATGATATCATAATACCAAGAAAAACGAATTGACTTCAAAAATTGGCTTAGTTTTTGGTGTCATTCCAAGGAGATTCAGCATCTGTCTGGCTGGGATGACATGGTTGACAGACCCTGATGCTTTGCCAGAGATGGCCTCCACTTGTCACCTCTGGGATTCAGGATTCTGGCCAAGGCTCTTGCCTCCCCCATTGTGCCTTTTTTAAGCAATGTCCCACAGATAAATCTTTCAACATAAAAGATCTGTCAAAAAGCAAATTGAAGGAGCCTTAACCTGAAAATAAACTCACTGGAGGCTCTCCTAGCATTAATGTCTGTATCTGGAGATTTTCTCCCTGGGCCTCTGCTGAAAATGGACATATATCCAGCTGGACCAGCCCAGTAAACACATGTAAAATAAAATAAAAAGATGCTGACATCTGTGCAGTCATGGAAAAGTACAGTTTTGTACCTACCATAAATGTAGATGTTCGAAGATCCACATTGCTGCAGTCCTATCAATTGGGTAGTCCGCTGTCCTCGGTCGGCCCGAATATCAAAGTATAAGGCTGACGTCGGTCAGGGCGCATTTGACTGACGTCAGTACGTCAGGGTACAAATGCGCATGACCGGCGTCATATCCTCAGTCTTTTCTTGCCCCAGATGTCAGAAGACCCTAAAAAGAAAGGTCAAAACCAAAAGACAGCAAACAACCAACCAACCACCCTTGCACTAACCATAGTACAAAATATACAATATACACAAAATGTACAACCCAACCCACACAACCACCTCTAACAACAGAGGGGAAGGAGGGAGGAATTGGACTGAAGCAATGAGGATCTAAGAAAAACTACATTTATGGTAGGTACAAAACTGTACTATGTTCTTCATCTCACATTGCTGCAGTCCTAACAATTGGGTAGAATCCCAAAGCAGAGATAAGGGAGGATGGCTAACTACAAGGAAGCAGGAGCTGCCAAAATGCCCTGCAAAACAGCAGTGGCAAAACCAGCCCTAGACTTAGAGTAAAGCGGCAGGTGATAATGCTTAGAGAAAGTATGTACAGAACTCCAAGTAGCTGCCTCCAAAATATCCTTGGTTGCCACTCCCCTCAAAAAAGCTGTTGAAGTGGCAGTAGCCCTAGTGGAATGAGGCCGAATCCCAGCTGGAATCTCCTTGCCATGATGGGAATAACAGAAAGCAATGCAAAACCCAATCCACTAAGAAATAGTTTGTTTTGAAACAGGCTTGCCCTGAGAACTCAAAGCAAAAGAAACAAACAACTGCTGAGACTGCCTGAAACCTTTAGTTCTGTCCAAATAATAACGCAACTGCCTGTGGACATCTAAAGTGTGCAAAATCTTTTCCCCTTTATTTTGGGGATTTGCATAAAACGTAGGCAAATGAATAGTTTGGTTCAAAGCCACACTAGAAACCACCTTAGGCATAAAGGAAGGATTAGTACGTAATGATACCCTATCCTTATGGAAAATCAAGAAAGGCTCAACTGCCATAAGGGCCTGTAATTCAGAAACCCGTCTTGCAGAGGTAATGGCCAACAAAAGCAGTCTTCCATGATAAATACTTCAACTCAGCAGTAGCAGCAGGCTCAAAAGGTTGTAGAGTGAGTTTCTCCAACACAAAATTGAGATCCCAAGCAGGAGTAGGAGCTCTTCGTGGGGGTCTTATATTCTTTGCCCTCTAAGAAATTGCTTGAACAAAGGATGAGAAAACAATGGTGGGTTGCAATCATAGTGAGCCAAATTGCTGCAGCATGAACTTTAATAGAAGAGAAAGACAAACCTTTGTCTAGTAACTCAGTAAGATATTGAAGAGCCACACACAAATTAGGCTCAGAAACATCAAAATCTTTGCTGCACTCCAAAACAAAAATCTCTTCCATTTGTCTGCGTACACTTTCCTTGTACTAGGCCTCCTAGCTTCCAAGATAACATTCAAAACTTGCTGAGGAAGTGGAGGCCCACTATGGTTCAAAACAGAATATGCCAGGCTGTGAGGTGCAGAGAGTGAAGCTTGACATTTAGCAAATGGCTGTCCTCCTGCGACAACAGGTGTGGAATCAAGGCAAAGGCCATGGAGGCTTCCATACCAGACTTCTCAGTAATGGGTACCAGTGTTGTCGAGGCCAATCCGGAGCTATTAAGATCATCCTTGGCTTGTCCTGTCTGACTTTCAGAAGTACCTTTAGGAGGAGAGGCAGAGGTGGAAAGGCATACACATGAAGATTGCTCCAATTGAAGGAAAGAGCATCCACTCTCCAAGCTGTGGGATGAAACCTTTTTGTGCAAAACTTTGGCAGCTGATGGTTTAGTGGAGAAGCGAACAGATCTATGTCTGGAGTTCCCCATGACACTGTCAATTGCTGAAATACATGAGGATCCAATTTCCACTCATGGGGATCCATAATTCGTCTGCTCAACACATCTGCTAAGGAGTTCTGTGCTCCTGGCAGAAACCTTGCCTGAAGATTGAGCTGTAAACTGAGAGCAGTCTCCCACAAAATCATTGCTTGCCTGCATAGAGGATAAGAATGCGTTCCCCCTTGCTTGTTGATGTACCACATGACAGTTGTGTTGTCTGTTAGAATCAACACCTGCCCTGGAAGAAGTAATTCCTTGAAAGCAATTAATGCAAACTGGACTGCTAACATCTCCTTCATGTTGATATGTAGATGTTGTAGTCTGACAGGCCACTTGTTTTGTATCCATTTTCCATTGAGATGAGCTCCCCAAGCTTTGTCTGAGGCATCTGTCGTCAAAATCTGACTCGCCTCTGGCCGGGTCACAGAGAGTCCCTTGTTTAGGTGACATTCCTGAGCCCACCACAAAAATTCCTTTTGAATGCAAGGTATTATTTGAATGACAGTGTCCAGATCCTGGCAGTGCTGTGTCCATACATTTTTGAGATACCATTGTAGCTTCCTCATATGCAGTTTGGCATTGGGAAGCACCAGAATACAAGATGCCATGAACCCTAAGGCTTGAAGGACTGTCCTTGCAGTCAGCCCGGACTGATGAGATAGTTGATGGAAGTAAAGGGATAGACTCTTTTGTTTGTCCGGGTTAAAAAGGCCATCTGGGATGGTGTATTCAGTCTCACACCCAGAAAGCACATGTCTTGAGAGGGTACTAGACTGGACTTTATTTCGTTCACAGAATACCCTAGGCATCTTAGCACTGCTATCACAAATTCCAAATGATGAAGGAGCTCTTCTCTTCCTTGAGCCAGAATTAGGCAGTCGTCCAAATAAGGATAGATCTGTATTCCTTTTAGTCTGAAGAAAGCTATCACTGGAGCCAGAATTTTCGTGAACACTCTGGGCAGTAGATAAGCCAAAGGGCAATGCAGAGAACTGATAGTCCGACGTCCCATCTGGTAAACGCAGAAACTTTCCGCAACCTAGTCTGATAGGAACATGAAGGTAAGCCTCCTTGAGATCCAAAGTTACCATCCAATGATCTTTGCCCAGCAGAGGTAAAAGCTGCTGCAACGTCAACATTTTGAACTTGGGAATGTCCAGATAAGTGTTGAGGATAGATAAATCCAAAATTGGTCTCCATGTGTTCCCCTTCTTTGGTACTAGGAACAGGCGAGAATAAAATCCTAGGCCCACTTCTGGCAGAGGGACCGGCTGTATGGCCCCTAGTCGGAGCAACAGAGAAACCTGCTTGTGAGCCTCTATTCTTTGTTGAGGAGGAATGTCTGGCATGCCTGTGAAAGGAGGCAAGGTATGGAAATAAAACCTGTAGCCGTGGTGTATGATATCCAATACCCATCTGTCTTGGGTAATTAAACACCAATTTTCTTTGAAAAGTGCCAACCGTCCCCCCAAAGGTGCTGCCAGACGAGCAGGCTCTGGCAGCTGAAAAGGGAGGTCATTGGGTCTGCTTACGAAAGGACTGACCCCTGCCCTCACCCGAAGCCTGTGCAGGAGAACTCCCTGTTCTAGGCCTGAAAGAGCCCTGAGCTCTGCCCTTACCACGTCTAGATCTACCCCTAGACTGGGAATCATAAGAAGGATACGTCCACCCCTTAGTAGGCCAATTTCTACTAAACTTTGGAGGCTGGACTTGCAAAAAATCTTTAACAGTCTGCATAGATTTGGCTTTGTCCTCCATTTTCTTTAAAACTGTCTCAACAGGAGGACCAAACAATACGTCAGATTGTAAAGGAGCATCTAAAATCCTTGTTTTAACATGTTCAGACAAATTCTGATCCCTCAGCCAGGCGTGCCGGCGAAGAACTGACCCAGTGGTAGCCACCCTAGACGAGGCCTGTACAGCATCAAAACCACATTGCAAAGAATGCTTACCCACCTGTTCAGAAACGTGCACTAAATCTTGCAACTCCTTACAATCAATACCTACTGCCAGAGCATCAACCTTAGATTTCAATTGTGAAAGGAGATAATTTTGGTATTTCAACATGTGAAACTGGCAATTCAGAGCCCTCATAGCAAGAGTGGAAGAAGTATAGACTTTCTTGCCCCATCTATCCAAGGCCCTAGCCTCCTTGTCTGCAGGAACCGGATTCTTAACAACAGAAGCCTTAACACCTTTAGGCCCATGGCTAACAGTTTCCGGGTCTGCCCTAGGACTCTTAAAAAGATACTTATGAGCTTCAGGCACCCTGTAATACCTATCCGGCTTAACAGGAGCAGGAGGCAAGGAATCAGGATTAAGAGAAGCTTCCATAAAAACATCTTCCACAACAGTCAAAACAGGAGGTATAGCCAAAGGCCTATGCTGGGGTAACAACAGAAATTCCCTAAGCCTTTTTCTGGAATCAGAGAAGTCCTGACCTTCCCACTTAAAATGCTCCCTCATGGAATGAAGAGTTTCTGAAAAAGAAAAATCCTCAGGGGGAGTAGCAGAAGGAGTAGAATCATCCACATCATAATCAGAATAAGGAGAGTACTCCTGCAAGTCTTCAGCCGAAGACTCTGAAACATCTGAAGCCTGCTCAAAACCCCCCAGCTCAGGTTCCACCCTAGGCCGCTTATGAGGAGGGGGCATAGAACCCCTAATCAAAGTAATCAAATCCTCTGCCATTTTAAGCATATGCTTCTTGGGCACAGTACCTGAAGAGCTAGGGGTAACACTAACTGAAGCTAAACCTGGCCTGCCCCTGAGGGAAGCCTTGGAAACAGAAGGAGAGGGCCTAGCCACCGAAGGAAGGGAGGGGAGTATAGTAATATGAGAAGCCCCCTCTGCCTGACTAGTCTCCTGAGAGGCCACATCTTGTAATAACAAGGTCTCCCCCTGTGAACACAAAGAAACCTCTGGTGGAGCCACCGGCTCCACCGACACCTCTAAAGAACCGGCGTCAGGGACTGACGGTTCTTCAAGCCTAGGCTTAACTGCCTTGTCCTTGCGCTTCTTTGAAGAAGCGGGCGTCGGAGCATCCGACGGCATTTTATAGTTACACCGCTTCCCAAAGACTAACCTCGCACAATCCAACCACCTCTTTATAGTGCGTTTATTAAATCTAGCACAAGAGCTACAGCCAACAATGTCGTGCTCAGGCCCTAAGCAAGGAATACACAAAGTATGATAATCTTTATGCGGTATCTGTTTCCCACAAGAAATGCAATTATTAACTTTTTCTGACATCCGGTAAATGACTGAGGCAAGAAAAAACTAAAATATTCCCCAACGGGGTACTTAGCCAACTTTGAATCCGGTCTGAAACTTCTAAATTGAAAAATCTCAGAACGCCAACCGGCACTTGCAATACTGCTTCTGCATCGGACCATGTGGCAAAAAAGACTGAGGATATGACGCCGGTCATGCGCATTTGTACCCTGACGTACTGACGTCAGTCAAATGCGCCCTGACCGACGTCAGCCTTATACTTTGATATTCGGGTCGACCGAGGACAGCGGACTACCCAATTGATAGGACTGCAGCAATGTGAGATGAAGAACATCTTGGTTCAAGGCTGCAGAGAGCACCCCTGCCTTACCAGGTTATATATCATTCCACACATTCCAACCCCAGAATGAGGTAGGGAAGACTAAGGGTGGTGGGGCTTCTATTTTCATTAAAGACAAGCACACCTCCAGACTGGTTTGCCAGCATGATGCACTAGAACGTCTCCCGGTGCAAGTGACAATTGGAAAGACACCCATCCAAGTTATAGCCAGCTATAGACCCCCCTCCATGACTCAGGGCACCCACTCCTCCTACCTAGACCTACATGAGTCCATCAAAGTACCCCCTAACACCCTGATCCTTGGTGGCTTCAACTAACCCACCATAAACTGGGTGAACTATTCCTGCTCTAATGCACTCACCTAACAATTCCTTGACTTCATCAATTCTAATGCACTAGACCAGGTTGTCTCATCCCCCACAAGGAGAGCTAGCATTCTAGATTTGGTTCTCACCAACATGGGTGACTCCTGCACCACCCCCATAGTAAGTTCTTCACTGGTGAGATCAGTCTCATTCGAAGTGTCTATCCCATTCAACCCCCCCCCCCCAGCCATAACCAGGCTAAAATGTTTCTCAAAAACTGACTACAAATTTCTAAGGGAGGGTATCAGTAGCGTCACACCACCACCCCCCCCCCCCCCAGAGGATGCAGACAACTATGCTGAACAGTATGCCAGTGCAGTATACAAGCACCTGTACAACTGCATGGACTCAGCCATACCCAACAGAACTAAAACCTGCTCCTCAGGGAAACACAAACCTGTCTGGTGGACATCCTCTATCAACAGGCTTTACAACAAAAGAAGAAACTGTTCTCCAAAGTGCTACACTACACTACACCATACATATATATGATACTACTACCACTACAGTGGGTAACAGGGCATATACCTGTTTAGACAAAATGAGTTTCAGTCAAATGAGTTTTCAGTGGTGAGCTTTCAGTGAATTGTGCTGAGGGAATTCATTTTCAGTGAAATGAGACTTTGATGAAATGAGTTTCAGTGAAGTGTGCTTTCAGTGAAACAAAGTAGACCCATATATATATATATATATATATATATATATATATATATATATATATATAGGATCTGTACTTTTGAGTGAACGGCCGTTTCACAGCCGAGCATACTTTCATGAAAGTGCTTTTCACTAAAAAAGCACTTTTGCAAAAGTGTGGTTAAGTAAGGGTGAAAATGTGGGGAGATGGCTGGTGTTGAGATCATAGCACAGTGGGGATAAGGGAATATTCCCTTTTCCTCACTATTGTGCGATCAAAGAGTGAGAATATAAAGGTGGGGAGGTGCAGGGGAGCTTGCCCCCCTGCGTAAATGTGAGTTCTGTGGTTTTGTTTTTTTGTCATTTTTTAGATTTTGTTTAACACGCTTTAGTGAAAGTGCTTTTTCGGTGAAAAGCACTTTTGCTAAAGTGTGTTCGGCCGATGTGGTTTATATATATATATATATATATATATATACACACACAGGCTTATGGTATATTTACAGGGAAAGCTGGTGAAGACAATTAAAGAAGCAATCAAAGAAGGGAAAGGAAGGAGTTATAAGAAATGAGAAGGTACTTGTCCACATTTAGCAATATAATTTATCATGGTTTGTGTATTGTAGGGTGGCCTGTTTTGTGGATGTATTGAGGGTGTTGGGGAAAACGTTAAAGAGGAGGGGACCAAGGATCAAGCCTTGTGGTACACTGGTGGTGACTAGGAGGTAACAAGAGAGCATGGAGTGCCATTTTACTGACTAATAACTACTGGATAGGTAGCTTTTGAACCATAAAATAGTGGGCTGACAGAGACCTAGTGAGGACATTTGAAGTAGAAGTTTGTTGTGACAAACAGTGTCAAAGGTTTTAGACAAGTCTAGAAATAAGGAAGAGAATAGATTCCCATTACCTCTATCTTTATTGACAGTATCTATATCGGTTAGAAGGGGAGTGCTATTAATATGTAGAGGACAGAAGCCATGTTTTGTAGGGGATAGGAGCATACCGCTCAATGTCTTAAAGCAAGAAATCTAGACAAAGCCCCAAAAATACAGACGATTTTTAAATACTGCTCTTACAAACTTAGTTAATAGGATAACAGGTTTTGCATTAGCATGAAGTTTCTGAATAGTATGAAGTCTGAAACTCAAATCTCTGTCATTATTTTCCAACTTCAGTCTAACAATTTGCTACTAATTAGCCAGCAAACCACAATTTTATGAAAAACGGAGCAAAAATATGAGGCAAAATTCTGGACATTCTGTGAAACTCTGTGCAGCTGAGAGGTATGCATACGAGTTCTTCCTGCAGGCTATAGTCGAGCAATTGTTTTTGAAAACATTTTTTAAGTATTCCAGTAAGGGGAGGATAAGATTGCTATAGTTCTGAAGTTATTAATGTCTGTTGAATTTCCTCCTTTGTGCCGAGGGATAATGTGTGACTTTTTCCAGTGAGAGGGAATGTAGGATTCCTGGACTGACCTATTTGTAAGGATTGAGACAGGACAGGCAGTGCTAGTGGCTGCTATTTTATGTACTCACTTGGAAGCTTATCAGCTGTAGAGGATCATGGTTTAAGTGTGTCTAAGAGTAGTTTTATATATGATGTGGGGACAGATTTGAAGGTGAAAGTGGATGTGGTGATGAGTGGCTATTGGGCATAGTTGGGATTAGATGTTAAGAAATCCTTGGTTCGAAATGCATACTATCTATAATGGTGCAGTGATAGCATTGTTACCTCACAGCAAGAGGTTCTCCCGTATGATTCTCGGCAGGGGTGCCTTCTGTGTGGAGTCTGCATGTATTCCCTGCATTCGTGTGGGTTTCCTTCAGGTGCTCCGGTTTCCTCCCACGTTACAAAGACATGCGTCTGGAGTGTTTCTCCCCGGGCCTCCTCTGAAAATTGGCTCAGTTCCAAGTTGGACTTTCCCTGTTAACAAATGTTAAGTAAATAAACAAATAAAATAAATATGAGTTGAACTGTATTGCACTTTCAGGTGGTGAGTTATAGGGAGAGGGGCTTGAGTAGAATTTTTGGCTATGATGTAAAATTTCTTTAATGGCTATCCAAAATTCACACAGACAAATACATATATAATACACACACACACATACACATTAATATCCGCCCACCCACATATGCATATAAATATACACAAACACACGCACATACACTGACACGTACACATATAAATGCACACACACAGATACATATATCCATGTACACGTATATATCTGTGTGTGTAATTGTATGTATATGTGTGTGTGTGTGTGTGTGTGTGTAAATATATATATATATATATATATATATATATATATAAGTATACACATGCACACATATACTGTGTGTGTATATTATATATGTGTATGTATAGAGAGAGATTTTTATATATGTAACATATAAACACATATAAACACATTGGAAGTTCAAAAGTTTGAATGTCGATTTTCGAACTTGTGCAAATTCAGAAATGACAAATTCAACAAAAAAATTTGCTTATTTAAGTAAAACGTGCTTTGCATTTCAACATATTGGTTGTAAGCTATATATATATATATATATATATATATATATATATATACATAAAATATAATCTATATATATATATATACACACACAAACTCCCAAAAATGTAGATAAATATACACACAGGCAGACATACACATGCACAAACGCACCTTTACTCATACAAATATATAACCACACACAAACATATAGACATGACACAACACATACAGGCACGCATCCACACATATAAATGCAGATAAGTGCACACGCACACGCACACATAGACACACAAACACACATTTACCCATACAAATATATAAGCACACACCTACACACAAACATACAGATGACACATACAAGCACACACCCACTCACATATATATACACACATACACATGTAAACACAAAATTATACACACGCCACACAGATATCCACAGACACGTAAAACATGTACACACACATATACACATACATACACAGGTACACACAAAATCATACACACCCACACACAGTCATTTGCTGAAAGGTCCCTACAGCTAAGATAGTTAAAGTTACACATTACTTAGTGTCAACTGGAATTGGCATACTGTGCATCTGTACTCATTCAGCTTGTGTGTGATTTAGTTTGGCAAAGTCCCTTACAGTATCCCTATTCACATGGGGATATTTCACAATCTGCTACTCTGTCAGCTGGTGTTATGCTTAGTCTTGTCTCTGCTTCCTTTGTTGCAAAGGATAGTCTTGGAATGCAACATTCCAGGCACTAGCAGCCATGGCAGCTGAAGCATAATTACAAAATTATATTTAAGGTGACAATTTTCTGCAGGTGGAATACAAAATATTTCAAATAGTCTCCCGCAATAAATTTATCATCAGCTCAGCATTGTTAGTAATTCATCAGTGTTGTCCTCCTTCTCCAGTTTGACACTACATTTTCATTTATTCTGTCTTCAACATTTAAATCTTCTTCTCTCCCAAATCACCTTTCCTTGTTAGTCAACCACAAGGTTTTGGTTTTATTTATCCATTCTTATTATACCTGCATTCATCTTTTCTAGCACCAGTATACATGGTCTGTGTGTACATCACTTAAAAAAGCAAATACAAATACATACATAACAATATAAATAAATAAAGTAAGGTCCTATGTTCTACAGAGTTATAGCAGAAATATTACCTGTGTCAGCTGTTGACTTCAAAGAAGAGGGCTGCAAGAAATGAATGGATGGGGCTAACTGGAATGGTGGGGTACTCTACTATTTTAGATCAGTGACCATCACGTGTGATCAAATGCATGTCAGTCACTTTCATCCACAAACTACCTCAGTACTCACTCATTATAGCCACTTTATGGATTGTATACATATCACATGTTTTACTGCAATAAACAATGCCAACCTTTGGTGAAATGAAACCCTAGGCAAAGAATTCCATACTCTTGCTATTGCATACTGATCTCCCTGCACCTCCCCAGCTCCCCTTCCACATCCCTAATCTTTGCCCTAGATTTTCCAGATAGATGACTTGTTTCTTGTTTTATTTTATACACACTTTTTAACATTTTTTGCTCCAAGTTTTAACACATTTTTAAATGCCCAAGGTTCTACTGTAATAACAATGGAGGAAGTAACAATGATGGAATCCTGCAGGCTCCTAGTTTCCCAGACGCCATAGGGTGCCAGATTCTTTGTGGCGCATCTTGGAGCTCCTTTTTTTCCTTTTCTTGTTGATATGTTTGTTCTTCCTGTTATATAAATGTAAGTTTGCCTATGTCACAAGTGTTAATGCAATAAAAGTGTTTAAAAACAAAGAAGAAAATAAGTTGTGTCTAATGCTTAATGCTCAAAGTTAAAAAGTAAGTACTTCCCAATAAAGTGAGATGACAAATGCTTACAGAGATACAAGTCCTGTATGAGGAAAATATCTGGCTTTCCTCCCCTCCAAAAGTTACTTTCATTGTACCTGTCTGATGTTAGAGTGGGCTGAATGCAAAACATAGATGATGACAAGCGTAAATTATGCAGCTGATGGTCTGGGGAAGGAAACCAAGGCACTTGGATAAAACCCACACAGTGAGTGAGTACAAACAGATTGTACACACACAGGGAATTATAGCCAAAACCCAATGTAGGAACCAAGCACTGTGAGCTGGTAATGCTACTTGCTCTGCTACAGTGCCAGTGATCAGTTGTTTTCACACACATCCTGCCCAGACCAACACAGTCACTTATTGTGTGCAATGTTGATATTAGTGAATGAAAGTGAAAGAAAAATTATGGCCACCTTTGTTGTTATTGGATATACTGCAATCCTTTCCCCTCTGTACCTCACAACCTCGTCACTGAAGAATCAAGGAGAAAGCTAATAAATTATGAGATACAACCATTCAAAATCAGGAACACATATAGCTGTTGTGTACTTAGAAAGCTGCTAGAGTAGAAGGATTTGCATTACTATGCTTTTGATTGAGGGTTATTAAGTATGAAGCTATGTCTCTCATTTTTTACAGACTGAAATCCTCAATGATATTTTACAGACTGCAATCCTCAAGCTTTCTCTAGAGTCTCCTTGCTCCTTTATCTGTTTAAAACTTTCATTTAGAGGATCACTGCTGGTTTTCTGCTGTGATAAACATCTCTGTAGTGTTGTCTGCCTAAAATAGTATAGCAAGTAGCTGTAGCATAGTCCCAGTTCAGATTTGCTGTATCTGGGCCTGTTTGTTTGTTGCAGTGGTTGTTTGTTCTGAGCACATGTCCCAGGCCATCTTGAATTAGCAGAAGCCTTCTTCCCTTACTGAGAGGATTGGGTTGACTAGTTGCTGGCTGGTGAAGGTTGGCTGGTCTAGGGCATAGACTACACTCATTGTTTCATTTGAACTTTGTTTTTAAGTTATTTCAGGTTGTACCTTCTGGTATATAAGCCCTAATTTTGAGAGGATTTCAGTCTATACACACTGAGCTGAGCAGAGGAGAGGCACCGACCACAACTCTGATCTGTGCTGTATAACAATAAGCATCCTGTTTTTTTTTTTGCTTATTTTTACTAGTTATTGCTTATTCTAACCATTTATAGCACTTTGTATTGTCTGCTGCATACTTTTTACTGTATTTTATCACTATAAATTAATCTGCATTGTACTAAAATTGTCTGCCTTACAGGGCCTGATATAGAAGGTTTTTACTGTCACACTGTTTGCAAAGCTTTCTTAGCTAGTTTCGCTGTGTGAAAGGCATTAACTGAAAATTGCCTCCATTGGTTAAGCATCTGTTTTCTTTGTTCTGATTGGTTAAGCATCCGTTTTCTTTGTTCTGATGTTCTGATAAGGAGTGTATCATATAACTGATTTATTTGCAGTTAAAAGCTTTCACTATATCTGTTTAAAACTTTCATTTAGAGGCTCATTGCTGTTTTTTTGCTGTGATAAACATTTCTGTGGTGTTTTCTGCCTAAAATTGTATAGCTAGTAGCTGTAGCATAATCCCAGTTCAGATTTGCTGTCTCTGGTCCTGTTTGTTGCAGTGGTTGTTTGTTCTGAGCACATGTCCCAGGCCATCTTCAATTATCAGAAGCCTTCTTCCCCTTACTAAGAGGATTGGGTTGATTGGTTGCTAGCTGGTCTAGCGCTTAGACTAGCACTCATAGGTTCCTTTGAACTTTTTAAGTTGTTTCAGGTTGTACCTTCTATAAGCCCTAATTTTGAGAGGACTTCAGTCTATACACACTGAGCTGAGAGAAGGGGGGCACTGACCACAAGTCTGATCTGTGATATATAACAATAATTATCCTCTTTTTTCTTATTTTTACTAGGTATTGCTTATTCTAGCCATTTATAGCACTTTTTATTGTCGTCTCCATACCTTTGACTGTATTTTCTCACTAGAAACTAATCTGCACAGTTGTACTAAAATTGTCTGCCTTACATGGCCTGATATATAAGGTTTTTACTGTCATACAATTTGTAAAGCTTTCTTAGCTAGCTTCACTGTGGGAAAGGTATTAACTGGAAATTTCCTCCATTTGTTAAGCATCTGTTTTCTTTGTTCTGATTTCCTGCCAAGGAGTGTCATATACGTGATTTGTGTGCAGTTAAAAGGTTTCTCTAGTGTCTCCTTCCTCCTTTCATTTAGAGGCTCACTGCTAGTTTTCTGCTGTGATAAACATTTCTGCAGTGTTTTCTGCCTAAAATAGTTTCCCACTCTCCCTCACTATTGGTATTTTGTTCTTATAATTGTTGGCTTTGGAGTTGCTCACCCCTACTGTAAATTGGATCTGGGATGCTCCTCCCAGTCTAGTGTCATTAGCTCATTCTTTCTAATACAGAGAGAACATTTGAAAAGGCCAACCCACTTAGTTTCTTAACCTTGAATTATCTTCTGTTCCTCCTTTCTCCCTTTCCATTTTTTAAATACTTTGCTAGAATCTACTATTGATAGAATCTCCTTGTTTTCTGACTGAGTGTGCTTCTCAAAGAATCTGGAAATAGAACTGATAACTATATTTTTGGCACTTTCTAACTGATCAGAGTTCTGCACTGTCTTAAATTTTACTTGACTGAATTGTTTATATATTTGTTGGCATTGTTTTCTGATACTCTAAGTGCCTCCATCTTGATTTTTATCCTAATTTACTGGCTTCTGCACTTGTTTTTAGTATTTTTTTAATTTAATTGCATTTGTTGAACCTGTGTTTGCTTTAATATTGATACACACTCAAGTGTGCTAGCTTGCACTGCATTTGAATTGCTTTTACTGCTGTTTTAGCTGCTTTTCTGTTAAAAAATCTAGGCTTGTTTCCTGCTTTTCCTGTAACTAGTCTAGTCCTGATAAATATTTGCTGTATCCAGGACTGTTTGTAAGACTCTGAGCCTCCCAAGCCTTTATGTGTTGTAGGGAAGCCTTCTAGCTTATCAATGGGAGTGAGAGGGTAGCCAATCTACCACAGGATGAGTAGTTTCTGGCCCAGAAATTGTAGTTTATTGGCTGTTTGAGCAGTTTTTCCACCCCTTCAACTTTCTGGTCTAAAAGCCCTCATGTGCATGGATTTGTGCTTGTTTAAGCTCTGCACTGTGTCACCGAGCTGAGGTAAACTATTACTGGTACTAGAAAGTCTGCTGTTCGATTTTTCCCTTAGATCTTGTTAGTTCTTTCTCTCTTGCACTTCAAATCACCTCATCACTTTGCACTTCAACAGGTTTTTGTAGCAATTATTGTAGCACACTTAAGTGCCATCAGCACAGCCATTCTTCAAGGAAATATCTCCAGTACTTAACTATGACCACCCCTCCTGGCAAGATTAAAGGGCAGTTCCCTGTGCTTCCTCCTATTAACCTGGTTCATTTAGGCATTTTGAGGCAGTGTAGAAACTGCCTCATGTACACAGACAACCCTCTCCTCTTACCTCCCAACACTTAGACTTGTGAGAGATGCACTTTTATCACAAATTGGAAGCTATGCACTCTCCAGCCAAGACTGGACTAGCTGGTCAAGAGGATAAAGTCAACACCTGCACCACACCACATGAACACATAGCCCTCCAGAACACCAACTAACACAGCTCTCACATAAAAACACAAACCACACACCCACCTTTGCAGAGGCTGTCATTAGAAATTTACCCAAACAGCAGAAATGCACTTGACCACCACAACACACACAAACCATAGGACAATTAGCTCACCTACACAGTGTGCCCCTCAGCCTAAGCCCCTAAGGCTAAACACCTTTCCCAATACACTAATCATAGGCAACTCAAAAGTGAGGCACACACATGTCCTACTCATTAGATTGAATAAGGAGAAAGTGACAGTCAGCTGTCTATCAGGTGCCAGAATCTGACACATAGCACATGCACTCAGGTCATTCCACAACAAGTAGAAGTATGACTCTATCAGTGTCCATGTGGGTGTGAATACCCTGAGACACACCTCCCTGGACTACATGAAAAGAAACATAGTGGAGCTCCCAGATTATGTGGCCCAGGCAGGTATGACACAAGCCCTGAGCAGTATCCTGCCATCCCCCAGAGTGATACCGCAGTCCAAACAAAAAAATGATTGACTTCAACAATTGGCTAAGTTTCTGGTGTCATTCTAAGGAGATCCAGTATCTGTCTGTTTGGGATGACATGATTGACAGACCTCGATGCTTTGCCAGAGATGGCCTGCATCTCTCACCCCTGGGTTTCCAGGTACTGGCTAAGGCTCTTGCCACCCCTATAGTGCCTTTTTTAGGCGGTGTTCCAAACACCAAATTACCACCATAACAGCTGTAAATAAATGCAATCAGAAGGTCATGCTACTCAATGCTAGAAGTCTAAATCTCAAGATGCACTTGCTCGAAGCACTCCTCAAAATGGAGAACATCGACATTTGTTCTGTAATGGAGACCTGGTTTAAAGCGGCAGAAAGCACCCCTGCGCTACCATGCTATAACTCATTCCACACCTTTCAGCCCCAGAATATGGACCGGCTCCAAAGGCAGTGGTGTCTCCATATTCATAAAGGATATGCACACCTCCAGACTAGTAGCCCAGCATAACAAATCTGAGATACTTCAGGTACAACTAACATTGGGTAAGATGGCGATCCAGATCATAGTCTGCTATAGGTCCACAACCATATCCCTAGACTCTCACTCCACATTCATAAGTACCCTGGAATCTATCAAAGGTCCAACCCAACACTCTCTTAGTAGGAGCCTTCAACTACTCCTCCATGAACTGGGAAAACTACTCAAGCACAAATACACTGGCCCAATGCTTCCTGGAATTCATCAATTCCGATTCCCTAGACAAGCTCATCCTGACCCCCACTAGAGGAAGCAATATCCTTGACCTGGTTATTACTAACATGGGCCACTGTTGCTCTACACCAATAGTGAATCCCTCCCTGGTCAGATCCAACCATAAACTAATCACCATGGAAATCCACATCTCACCAACACCCCTCGCACATGTAATCACCTTGCAAAACTTCTCCAAGACAAACTTTGGACTCCTAAAAACAGAGGTGGCTAACTTCACGGCATCCATGCCAATGGAAAATAGCTGTATGAATGCTGAATCATACACCAATCCACTATACGAACATGTACACAAATGCATGGAACTAACCATACCCAACAGAACCAAGATGCTCTCCTGCAAAAAAGGAAGCCAAATCTGGTGGTCCCCTGTCATTAATAAACTCTACAACAGAAGGAAGAAACTGTTGCAGAAAAAGGTGAAGTCCCAGGACTGGAAAACACCCTTATTAGCCTCAACAAAATGTTGAGATCCCTCATCAAATCCTGTAAAGCCAGCTATGAAGGCAGAATTGCAGCAGACACTAAAAACAATCACAAAGCCTTATATAGCTTTATCAAGAACCTCCATGGAAATAACAAGATTTGATCTGAGATACTGCACAATGGTACCTCCTATACTGAGCCAAACAGATATTGCAAGCATATTGGCTGACAGATTCTGTGGAAACCTTACCCCTCTCTCCCCCCAAAGGACCAATTACAATTCAGGAAGAATGCCAGACACCCAGCATTACTGCAGCACAGGTTAAAGCTGCATTGTCCAATGCCAAGAATACAGCTTCCATGGGACCAGATAATATCCTTGGCTGTGTTCTACAAGAACTACAAAGTGAACTGGCACCACATCTGTGTGCCCTGTTCAGTCACAGCTTCACCTCAGGCTTTGTCCCTACCAAATGGTGCACTGCTACAGTAATCCCTCTCCATAAAAGGCGAGCGATTACAGACCCTGTGAATTATTGCCCCATTAGCCTGACAAGTTTGATATGTAAAGCTATGGAACGCATCATCATGGACTTGATTAACAAAGATATAGGAAATCTCCAAACTCTAGACCCCATGCAGTTTGGCTTTGTGAAAGGGAGATCATGCCTGCTCAACCAGGTTGACTTCTTTGAGTCAGTCAAGTCACCAGGACTGTGGATGAAGGTAAGACAGGGTATACAGCCTACCTTGATCTGGCCAAGGCCTTTGATACCATTCCTCACTCGGGAATTATTGATAAACTCACAAAACTAGGCATCGACCCCTATTTCACTAGGTGGGTTGCAAATTGGCTCACAGATAGAACTCACAGTGTGAAAGTAGAGGACTCCAAGTCAGACTGCCAATCAGTCATGAGTGGAGTCCCACAGGGATCGGTCCTGGGTCTTCTTCTGTTCAGTATCTACTTCTCAGAAGTCCAGGCCAACACAAAGGGACTATGACTGACAAAGTTTGCAGACAACTGCAAGTCAGGGGCCATTATTAACTCCCCAAGTGATGCAGACATCCTACAGAAAGGCCTCACTGAGACCAATGACTGGTGTCAAAACCATGGCCTTAAGCTGAATGCCAAAAAATGCATTGTCATCCCCTTTGGGAAAAACTCAGTTCCCACTAATTACCACATTGATGGGAGCCCACTGAACACTGAAGCATTATAAGAGATCTGGGGACACAGGTTGACAGCAACCTCTCCGTCAACCACCACATTGCCACTGTGGTCAGAAAATCCTTCTATGTGGCACATCTCATTATCAAGGGTTTTGCATCCAGGAAGAAAGAGGTCGTAATCTCTCCCTACTCTTCCCTCATTAGGCCAATCATCGAGTATAATGCCCCATTTGGCATATACCTCACTAGACACATGCAACAGCTGGAAAGGCCATAAAAGTACCGCACAAAGAGTATCCTAGGCCTTAAACACACGTCCTACATGGACAGACTCAAAAAACTCCATCTATTAATGTCTATTTAATTTCCTCTTTTAATGTGAGGATAATGTTATGACTTTTTTCAGTGAGGAGAAATGTAGGATTCCTGGACTGGACCTATTTGTAAGGATTGAGACAGGACAGGCAGTGCTAGTGGCTGCTATTTTATGTACTCACTTGGAAGCTTATCAGCTGTAGAGGATCATGGTTTAAGTGTGTCTAAGAGTAGTTTATATATGATGTGGGGACAGATTTGAAGGTGAAAGTGGATGTGGTGATGAGTGGCTATTGGGCATAGTTGGGATTAGATGTTAAGAAATCCTTGGTTTGAAATACATACTATCTATAATGGTGCAGTGATAGCATTGTTACCTCACAGCAAGAGGTTCTCCGTATGATTCTCGGCAGGGGTGCCTTCTGTGTGAGTCTGCATGTATTCCTGCATTAGTGTGGGTTTCCTTCAGGTGCTCGGTTTCCTCCCACGTTACAAAGACATGCGTCTGGAGTGTTTCTCCCGGGCCTCCTCTGAAAATTGGCTCAGTTCCAAGTTGGACTTTCCTGTTAACAAATGTTAAGTAAATAAACAAATAAAATAAATATGAGTTGAACTGTATTGCACTTTCAGGTGGTGAGTTATAGGGAGAGGGCTTGAGTAGAATTTTGGCTATGATGTAAAATTTCTTTAATGGCTATCCAAAATTCACACAGACAAATACATATATAATACACACACACACATGCACATTAATATCCACCCACCCACATACGCATATAAATATGCACAAACACGCACATACACTGACATGTACAGATATAAATGCACACACACACATACATATATCCATGCACATGTATATATCTATGCATGTAATTGTATGTATAATATGTGTGTGTGTGTGTGTGTGTGTAAATATATATATATATATATATATATATATATAAGTATACACATGCACACATATACTGTGTGTGTATATTATATATGTGTATGTATAGAGAGAGATTTTTATATATGTAACATATAAACACATATAAACACATTGGAAGTTCAAAAGTTTGAATGTCGATTTTCGAACTTGTGCAAATTCAGAAATGACAAATTCAACAAAAAATTTGCTTATTTAAGTAAAACGTGCTTTGCATTTCAACATATTGGTTGTAAGCTATATATATATATATATATATATATATATATATATATATACATAAAATATAATCTATATATATATATATACACACACAAACTCCCAAAAATGTAGATAAATATACACACAGGCAGACATACACATGCACAAACGCACCTTTACTCATACAAATATATAACCACACACAAACATATAGACATGACACAACACATACAGGCACGCATCCACACATATAAATGCAGATAAGTGCACACGTGCACACGTACACATAGACACACAAACACACATTTACCCATACAAATATATAAGCACACACCTACACACAAACATACAGATGACACATACAAGCACACACCCACTCACATATATATACACACATACACATGTAAACACAAAATTATACACACGCTCACACAGATATCCACAGACACGTAAAAACATGTACACACACATATACACATACATACACAGGTACACACAAAATCATACACACCCACACGCACAGTCATTTGCTGAAAGGTCCCTACAGCTAAGATAGTTAAAGTTACACATTACTTAGTGTCAACTGGAATTGGCATACTGTGCATCTGTACTCATTCAGCTTGTGTGTGATTTAGTTTGGCAAAGTCCCTTACAGTATCCCTATTCACATGGGGATATTTCACAATCTGCTACTCTGTCAGCTGGTGTTATGCTTAGTCTTGTCTCTGCTTCCTTTGTTGCAAAGGATAGTCTTGGAATGCAACATTCCAGGCACTAGCAGCCATGGCAGCTGAAGCATAATTACAAAATTATATTTAAGGTGACAATTTTCTGCAGGTGGAATACAAAATATTTCAAATAGTCTCCATAATAAATTTATCATCAGCTCAGCATTGTTAGTAATTCATCAGTGTTGTCCTCCTTCTCCAGTTTGACACTACATTTTCATTTATTCTGTCTTCAACATTTAAATCTTCTTCTCTCCCAAATCACCTTTCCTTGTTAGTCAACCACAAGGTTTGGTTTTATTTATCCATTCTTATTATACCTGCATTCATCTTTTCTAGCACCAGTATACATGGTCTGTGTGTACATCACTTAAAAAAGCAAATACAAATACATACATAACAATATAAATAAATAAAGTAAGGTCCTATGTTCTACAGAGTTATAGCAGAAATATTACCTGTGTCAGCTGTTGACTTCAAAGAAGAGGGCTGCAAGAAATGAATGGATGGGGCTAACTGGAATGGTGGGGTACTCTACTATTTTAGATCAGTGACCATCACGTGTGATCAAATGCATGTCAGTCACTTTCATCCACAAACTACCTCAGTACTCACTCATTATAGCCACTTTATGGATTGTATACATATCACATGTTTTACTGCAATAAACAATGCCAACCTTTGGTGAAATGAAACCCTAGGCAAAGAATTCCATACTCTTGCTATTGCATACTGATCTCCCTGCACCTCCCCAGCTCCCCTTCCACATCCCCTAATCTTTCCCATAGACTTTCCAGATAGATGACTTGTTTCTTGTTTTATTTTATACACACTTTTTAACATTTTTTGCTCCAAGTTTTAACACATTTTTAAATGCCCAAGGTTCTACTGTAATAACAATGGAGGAAGTAACAATGATGGAATCCTGCAGGCTCCTAGTTTCCCAGACGCCATAGGGTGCCAGATTCTTTGTGGCGCATCTTGGAGCTCCTTTTTTTCCTTTTCTTGTTGATATGTTTGTTCTTCCTGTTATATAAATGTAAGTTTGCCTATGTCACAAGTGTTAATGCAATAAAAGTGTTTAAAAACAAAGAAGAAAATAAGTTGTGTCTAATGCTTAATGCTCAAAGTTAAAAAGTAAGTACTTCCCAATAAAGTGAGATGACAAATGCTTACAGAGATACAAGTCCTGTATGAGGAAAATATCTGGCTTTCCTCCCCTCCAAAAGTTACTTTCATTGTACCTGTCTGATGTTAGAGTGGGCTGAATGCAAAAACATAGATGATGACAAGCGTAAATTATGCAGCTGATGGTCTGGGGAAGGAAACCAAGGCACTTGGATAAAACCCACACAGTGAGTGAGTACAAACAGATTGTACACACACAGGGAATTATAGCCAAAACCCAATGTAGGAACCAAGCACTGTGAGCTGGTAATGCTACTTGCTCTGCTACAGTGCCAGTGATCAGTTGTTTTCACACACATCCTGCCCAGACCAACACAGTCACTTATTGTGTGCAATGTTGATATTAGTGAATGAAAGTGAAAGAAAAATTATGGCCACCTTTGTTGTTATTGGATATACTGCAATCCTTTCCCCCCTCTGTACCTCACAACCTCGTCACTGAAGAATCAAGGAGAAAGCTAATAAATTATGAGATACAACCATTCAAAATCAGGAACACATATAGCTGTTGTGTACTTAGAAAGCTGCTAGAGTAGAAGGATTTGCATTACTATGCTTTTGATTGAGGGTTATTAAGTATGAAGCTATGTCTCTCATTTTTTACAGACTGAAATCCTCAATGATATTTTACAGACTGCAATCCTCAAGCTTTCTCTAGAGTCTCCTTGCTCCTTTATCTGTTTAAAACTTTCATTTAGAGGATCACTGCTGGTTTTCTGCTGTGATAAACATCTCTGTAGTGTTGTCTGCCTAAAATAGTATAGCAAGTAGCTGTAGCATAGTCCCAGTTCAGATTTGCTGTATCTGGGCCTGTTTGTTGTTGCAGTGGTTGTTTGTTCTGAGCACATGTCCCAGGCCATCTTGAATTAGCAGAAGCCTTCTTCCCTTACTGAGAGGATTGGGTTGACTAGTTGCTGGCTGGTGAAGGTTGGCTGGTCTAGGGCATAGACTACACTCATTGTTTCATTTGAACTTTGTTTTAAGTTATTTCAGGTTGTACCTTCTGGTATATAAGCCCTAATTTTGAGAGGATTTCAGTCTATACACACTGAGCTGAGCAGAGGAGAGGCACCGACCACAACTCTGATCTGTGCTATATAACAGTAAGTATCCTGTTTTTTTTTTTTGCTTATTTTACTAGTTATTGCTTATTCTGACCATTTATAGCACTTTTTATTGTCTGCTGCATACTTTTTACTGTATTTTATCACTATAAATTAATCTGCATTGTACTAAAATTGTCTGCCTTACAGGGCCTGATATAGAAGGTTTTTACTGTCACACTGTTTGCAAAGCTTTCTTAGCTAGTTTCGCTGTGTGAAAGGCATTAACTGAAAATTGCCTCCATTGGTTAAGCATCTGTTTTCTTTGTTCTGATTGGTTAAGCATCCGTTTTCTTTGTTCTGATGTTCTGATAAGGAGTGTATCATATAACTGATTTATTTGCAGTTAAAAGCTTTCACTATATCTGTTTAAAACTTTCATTTAGAGGCTCATTGCTGTTTTTTTGCTGTGATAAACATTTCTGTGGTGTTTTCTGCCTAAAATTGTATAGCTAGTAGCTGTAGCATAATCCCAGTTCAGATTTGCTGTCTCTGGTCCTGTTTGTTGCAGTGGTTGTTTGTTCTGAGCACATGTCCCAGGCCATCTTCAATTATCAGAAGCCTTCTTCCCCTTACTAAGAGGATTGGGTTGATTGGTTGCTAGCTGGTCTAGCGCTTAGACTAGCACTCATAGGTTCCTTTGAACTTTTTAAGTTGTTTCAGGTTGTACCTTCTATAAGCCCTAATTTTGAGAGGACTTCAGTCTATACACACTGAGCTGAGAGAAGGGGGGCACTGACCACAAGTCTGATCTGTGATATATAACAATAATTATCCTCTTTTTTCTTATTTTTACTAGGTATTGCTTATTCTAGCCATTTATAGCACTTTTTATTGTCGTCTCCATACCTTTGACTGTATTTTCTCACTAGAAACTAATCTGCACAGTTGTACTAAAATTGTCTGCCTTACATGGCCTGATATATAAGGTTTTTACTGTCATACAATTTGTAAAGCTTTCTTAGCTAGCTTCACTGTGGGAAAGGTATTAACTGGAAATTTCCTCCATTTGTTAAGCATCTGTTTTCTTTGTTCTGATTTCCTGCCAAGGAGTGTCATATACGTGATTTGTGTGCAGTTAAAAGGTTTCTCTAGTGTCTCCTTCCTCCTTTCATTTAGAGGCTCACTGCTAGTTTTCTGCTGTGATAAACATTTCTGCAGTGTTTTCTGCCTAAAATAGTTTCCCACTCTCCCTCACTATTGGTATTTTGTTCTTATAATTGTTGGCTTTGGAGTTGCTCACCCCTACTGTAAATTGGATCTGGGATGCTCCTCCCAGTCTAGTGTCATTAGCTCATTCTTTCTAATACAGAGAGAACATTTGAAAAGGCCAACCCACTTAGTTTCTTAACCTTGAATTATCTTCTGTTCCTCCTTTCTCCCTTTCCATTTTTTAAATACTTTGCTAGAATCTACTATTGATAGAATCTCCTTGTTTTCTGACTGAGTGTGCTTCTCAAAGAATCTGGAAATAGAACTGATAACTATATTTTTGGCACTTTCTAACTGATCAGAGTTCTGCACTGTCTTAAATTTTACTTGACTGAATTGTTTATATATTTGTTGGCATTGTTTTCTGATACTCTAAGTGCCTCCATCTTGATTTTATCCTAATTTACTGGCTTCTGCACTTGTTTTTAGTATTTTTTTAATTTAATTGCATTTGTTGAACCTGTGTTTGCTTTAATATTGATACACACTCAAGTGTGCTAGCTTGCACTGCATTTGAATTGCTTTTACTGCTGTTTTAGCTGCTTTTCTGTTAAAAATCTAGGCTTGTTTCCTGCTTTTCCTGTAACTAGTCTAGTCCTGATAAATATTTGCTGTATCCAGGACTGTTTGTAAGACTCTGAGCCTCCCAAGCCTTTATGTGTTGTAGGGAAGCCTTCTAGCTTATCAATGGGAGTGAGAGGGTAGCCAATCTACCACAGGATGAGTAGTTTCTGGCCCAGAAATTGTAGTTTATTGGCTGTTTGAGCAGTTTTTCCACCCCTTCAACTTTCTGGTCTAAAAGCCCTCATGTGCATGGATTTGTGCTTGTTTAAGCTCTGCACTGTGTCACCGAGCTGAGGTAAACTATTACTGGTACTAGAAAGTCTGCTGTTCGATTTTTCCCTTAGATCTTGTTAGTTCTTTCTCTCTTGCACTTCAAATCACCTCATCACTTTGCACTTCAACAGGTTTTGTAGCAATTATTGTAGCACACTTAAGTGCCATCAGCACAGCCATTCTTCAAGGAAATATCTCCAGTACTTAACTATGACCACCCCTCCTGGCAAGATTAAAGGGCAGTTCCCTGTGCTTCCTCCTATTAACCTGGTTCATTTAGGCATTTTGAGGCAGTGTAGAAACTGCCTCATGTACACAGACAACCCTCTCCTCTTACCTCCCAACACTTAGACTTGTGAGAGATGCACTTTTATCACAAATTGGAAGCTATGCACTCTCCAGCCAAGACTGGACTAGCTGGTCAAGAGGATAAAGTCAACACCTGCACCACACCACATGAACACATAGCCCTCCAGAACACCAACTAACACAGCTCTCACATAAAAACACAAACCACACACCCACCTTTGCAGAGGCTGTCATTAGAAATTTACCCAAACAGCAGAAATGCACTTGACCACCACAACACACACAAACCATAGGACAATTAGCTCACCTACACAGTGTGCCCTCAGCCTAAGCCCTAAGGCTAAACACCTTTCCCAATACACTAATCATAGGCAACTCAAAAGTGAGGCACACACATGTCCTACTCATTAGATTGAATAAGGAGAAAGTGACAGTCAGCTGTCTATCAGGTGCCAGAATCTGACACATAGCACATGCACTCAGGTCATTCCACAACAAGTAGAAGTATGACTCTATCAGTGTCCATGTGGGTGTGAATACCCTGAGACACACCTCCCTGGACTACATGAAAAGAAACATAGTGGAGCTCCCAGATTATGTGGCCCAGGCAGGTATGACACAAGCCCTGAGCAGTATCCTGCCATCCCCCAGAGTGATACCGCAGTCCAAACAAAAAAATGATTGACTTCAACAATTGGCTAAGTTTCTGGTGTCATTCTAAGGAGATCCAGTATCTGTCTGTTTGGGATGACATGATTGACAGACCTCGATGCTTTGCCAGAGATGGCCTGCATCTCTCACCCCTGGGTTTCCAGGTACTGGCTAAGGCTCTTGCCACCCCTATAGTGCCTTTTTTAGGCGGTGTTCCAAACACCAAATTACCACCATAACAGCTGTAAATAAATGCAATCAGAAGGTCATGCTACTCAATGCTAGAAGTCTAAATCTCAAGATGCACTTGCTCGAAGCACTCCTCAAAATGGAGAACATCGACATTTGTTCTGTAATGGAGACCTGGTTTAAAGCGGCAGAAAGCACCCCTGCGCTACCATGCTATAACTCATTCCACACCTTTCAGCCCCAGAATATGGACCGAAGCTCCAAAGGCAGTGGTGTCTCCATATTCATAAAGGATATGCACACCTCCAGACTAGTAGCCCAGCATAACAAATCTGAGATACTTCAGGTACAACTAACATTGGGTAAGATGGCGATCCAGATCATAGTCTGCTATAGGTCCACAACCATATCCCTAGACTCTCACTCCACATTCATAAGTACCCTGGAATCTATCAAAGGTCCAACCCAACACTCTCTTAGTAGGAGCCTTCAACTACTCCTCCATGAACTGGGAAAACTACTCAAGCACAAATACACTGGCCCAATGCTTCCTGGAATTCATCAATTCCGATTCCCTAGACAAGCTCATCCTGACCCCCACTAGAGGAAGCAATATCCTTGACCTGGTTATTACTAACATGGGCCACTGTTGCTCTACACCAATAGTGAATCCCTCCCTGGTCAGATCCAACCATAAACTAATCACCATGGAAATCCACATCTCACCAACACCCCCCACAAATGTAATGACCTTGCAAAACTTCTCCAAGGCAAACTTTGGACTCTTAAAAACAGAGGTGGCTAACTTCACGGCATCCATGCCAATGGAAAATAGCTGCATGAATGCTGAATTATGCACCGATCCACTATACGAACATGCACACAAATGCATGGAACTAACCATACCCAACAGAACCAAGATGTTCTCCTGCAAAAAAGGAAGCCAAATCTGGTGGTCCCCTGTCATTAATAAACTCTACAACAGAAGGAAGAAACTGTTGCAGAAAAAGGTGAAGTCCAAGGACTGGAAAAACACCCTTATTAGCCTCAACAAAAAGTTGAGATCCCTCATCAAATCCTGTAAAGCCAGCTATGAAGGCAGAATTGCAGCAGACACTAAAAACAATCACAAAGCCTTATATAGCTTTATCAAGAACCTCCATGGAAATAACAAGATTTGATCTGAGATACTGCACAATGGTACCTCCTATACTGAGCCAAACAGATATTGCAAGCATATTGGCTGACAGATTTCATGAAAACTTTACCCCTCTCTGCCCCCAAAGGACCAATTACAATACCAGAAGAATGCCAGACACCCAGCATTACTGCAGCACAGGTAAAAGCTGCATTGTCCAATGCCAAGAATACAGCTTCCATGGGACCAGATAATATCCTTGGCTGTGTTCTACAAGAACTACAAAGTGAACTGGCACCACATCTGTGTGCCCTGTTCAGTCACAGCTTCACCTCAGGCTTTGTCCCTACCAAATGGTGCACTGCTACAGTCATCCCTCTCCATAAAGGGGGAGCGACTATAGACCCTGGGAATTATTGCCCCATTAGCCTGACAAGTCTGATATGTAAAGCTATGGAACGCATCATCATGGACTTGATTAACAAAGATATAGGAAATCTCCAAACTCTAGACCCCATGCAATTTGGCTTTGTGAAAGGGAGATCATGCCTGCTCAACCTGGTTGACTTCTTTGAGTCAGTCACCAGGACTGTGGATGAAGGTAAGGCAGGGTATACAGCCTACCTTGATCTGGCCAAGGCCTTTGATACCATTCCTCACTCGGGAATTATTGATAAACTCACCAAACTAGGCATCGACCCCTATTTCACTAGGTGGGTTGCAAATTGGCTCACAGATAGAACTCACAGTGTGAAAGTAGAGGACTCCAAGTCAGACTGCCAATCAGTCATGAGTGGAGTTCCACAGGGATTGGTCCTGGGTCTTCTCCTGTTCAGTATCTACTTCTCAGAAGTCCAGGCCAACACAAAGGGACTATGGCTGACCAAGTTTGCAGACGTTTGCAAGCTGAGGGCCATTATTAACTCACCAAGTGATGCAGACATCCTACAGAAAGGCCTCACTGAGACCAATGACTGGTGTCAAAACCATGGCCTTAAGCTGAATGCCAAAAAATGCATTGTCATCCCCTTTGGGAAAAACTCAGTTCCCACTAATTACCACATTGATGGGAGCCCACTGAACACTGAAGCATTATAAGAGATCTGGGGACACAGGTTGACAGCAACCTCTCCGTCAACCACCACATTGCCACTGTGTTCAGAAAATCCTTCTATGTGGCACATCTCATTACCAAGGGTTTTGTATCCAGGAAGAAAGAGGTCATCATCTCTCGCTACTCTTCCCTCATTAGGCCAATCATCGAGTATAATGCCCCACTTGGCATGTACCTCACCAGACACATGCAACAGCTGGAAAGGCCATAAAAGTAACTCACAAAGAGGATCCTAGGCCTTAAACACATGTCCTACATGGACAGACTCAAAAAACTCCATCTATTCTCTGTGTCATATCGTCTACTAAAAAGGCAATCTCTGCTTGACTTACAAAGCCATGTCTGACCCAGCTCTGTTAGAAGTGCTACATGTAAAGAAATCCCAATCCCGCCGCACCACATGCTCCAGCGACCTCAACCTCATTACCACAATCAACAGAACATGCTGGAGGGACAGGTTCATAACCCAGAGACTGCCCATGTTCTGGAATAAACTTCCCATACATGTCAAGCAAAGCACCTCACTGGCCCTCTTCAAGAGAAATCTTGATGAGTGAATGGGAAATAGAAAGTTCACCTCAGGGATCACTCCAGTGGCTCCACTTGATAGAGGCACTGGGAACTAATGTCGGATGGCACAATGCCAGGGCATTTCTATGGACTAGGCTTGTAAAGGCTCCAGGGCCATTAGCCTAATACGGATTCATGTCAGTCCATCGACAGTTCAAAACAATGAAAGTCAGTACTGCGAAACGAAAGCATCGACCGTTGAAAACATCGACAATACAGTCACGTAAAGTAAAGTAAAGTCACAAAAACAAGTGCTAACATGGGTCCTGCAAGGGGGAAGTAAAGGATATGATATTGCAGAGTTTAGTATGGGTACAGTATCATATCATATCCTTTACTTCCCCCTTGCAGGACCCATGTTAGCACTTGTTTTTGTGACTTTACTTTACTTTACTTTACGTGACTGTATTGTTGATGTTTTCAACAGTCGATGCTTTCATTTCGCAGTACTGACTTTCGTTGTTTTGAACTGTCGATGGACTGACATGAATCCCCTAATACACACCTATGAACCTATGATGTGATAGAAAGAAACACAAAGATTACTAGGAACAGACCAAAATATGAGGCAAAAATCAGACCTTAGTATGAGGCAAAAATACAACCTTCTGTAAAATCATGATCACTTCGGAGCATCTATAACGCCCACACATACCTATACCTATATAACATACATAAATCACACAGATTTGATGACTAATTACAACCGTTTGTCTGATGTGACTGTACACCTCAAAAGTATGACTGCAATAAAATGAATAAATACATACTTGAATTACTGCTACACAGTAATATATTGTCTCAGTTCATTTCTCCCAGAGTAGTGTGTGTAACTCCCCTTTCACATATCCCAATTGCTTAGCTCAACAATCAAACAGAAAGCTAAAGAAATCATGAGATGAGGGACACATTATTTAAATCAGGTTCAGATATTGCCCTTATATAATTTGAAAGGTGTTAGAATAATAGATTTTGCAGTATGATGCATTTTATACATATATATACATATACTATATACATTATATATATATATATAAAATGTGTGTGTGTGTATGTAAGTATATATATATATATATATATATATATATATATATATATATATATATATATATATGGGTCTGCTTTGTTTCACTGAAAGCACTTTTTACTGAAACTTCTTTCATTGAAGTCTCCTTTCACTGAACATGAAATCACTGAGCATAATTCACTGAAAGCTCACTTCACTGAAAACTCATTTGACTGAAACTAATTTTGTCTAAACAGGTATATGCCCTGTCCCCCACTGTAGTGCGATCCTTGAGTTAGTATATATGGTAAGGGGGGTGTGGGGGGCACAGCCCCCCCACATGGGGGGTGTGGGAGGTGTAGCCCGCCCACCTATTTTAAATGTAGTATACCATAGACATGGATTCTTACAAGTCAAATGAATAACTCTTTCCAGAAAATAATATATACCCAAACTAGGGGGGGGGCCTAATCCTAACCCCCCACATCCCCCTTTACTATATATACTAACTCCATGATCGCACTACACAGGGTAACAGGGCATATACCTGTTTAGACAAAATGTGCTTCAGTCAAATGAGTGAAGTGAGCTTTCAGTGAATTGTGCTGAGGGAATTCATTTTCAGTGAAATGAGACTTTGACGAAATGAGTTTCAGTGAAGTGTGCTTTCAGTGAAACAAAGTAGACCCATATATATATATATATATATATATATATATATATATATATATATATATATATGTGTGTGTGTGTGTGTGTGTGTGTGTGTGTGTGTGTGTGTGTGTGTGTGTGTGTGTGTGTATATATACATATATATATATATATATATATATGTGTGTGTATATAGGTATATATATATATATATATATATATATATATATATATATATAGATAGATAGATATATATATATATATATATATATATATATATATATATATATATATATATATATATATATATATATATGGATCTACTGTTTACTTACTGAATTTTCATTTGTTCGAGTGCAGCATTGCCGACTCCACTTCAGTGAAACTCCAGTTAAGTGAAACCACATATTTCTGGCCACCTTTCCCAGTAAATGAACGACTTGGCCACCAGGGAAACTACACCAATGGAAAGAAATTAAACCCACTCAAGTGGAGGGCTTCACCCCCCCCACACCCCGTAACTAAATATACCAACTCCGAGATCGCACTACACTGAGGAAAAGGGAAAAGTTCGCCCTGGTGCCTAAGTGGTTCATTTCCCAGGGAGAGCTGTTTGGTAGTCCGTGGTTTTACTTAACTGGAGTTTCACTGCAGTGACCCCAGACCTAGCAACTGTGTGTTTGTGTGTGGAGCTGTGTGTGTGTCTGACTGAGTAGAGAGCAATGCTTTTTAGGCTACTCACACTCTGTACAATTCATATACTCACCTTTGGCAAGCCTGCTGATGTCACTCATCTAGAAATACACCCCTGGGAATGTCACACCCAGTAATTGCTGTAGCGCGTCCTGTAACTGCATACTGATGTAATGTGATAAAGTAGTTAGGTAGGGGTTCTAACCCCAGACCTGACAACTATTTGTGTGTGTGTGTGTGTGTGTGTGTGTCTGTGTAGAGAGCAATGCTTTTTAGGCTACTTACACTCCGTACAATATATATACCCAACCTTGGCAAGGCTGTTGATGTCACTCACCTAGACATACACCTCTGGGAAGAGTGTAGCCCATCCTGTAACCGTGTACTGCTGTAGTGTGATTTAGAACAGTGGTAGGGTTCCATCCCCACCCATGGCAGTTCTGGATGTTTTGTGTGTGTTTCAGTGTGTGTTTATGGAACAATGCATTATAGGTTACTCACTCGCAGTATATTTCAAATGCCCTACTGTGGCACTCCTGCTGATGTCATCCATTGTGAAATACAACTTTGGGGAGACAGTTCTTCTATTATCCCTGTGGTGCGTCCTATAACAGCCTCCTGCTGTAGTGTGATATAGACCTCAGTCAGGGGTTCTATACCCACACATGTCAGTTGTGGATGTTTTGTGTGTGTCTCACGGTCTGTGTAGGGAACAATGTATTTTAGGCTAGTCACTCGCTGTACAGTCGAAATGGCCTACTTTGGTAACCCTGCTGATGTCATACATTGTGAAATACACCTTTGGGGAAGAGGTACTCCAGTAATGTCCGTGGCGCGTACTATAACTGCGTAGTGCTGTAGTGTGATAAACTAGTTAGGTAGGGGTTCTACTCCCAGACATAACAGGTGTGTGTGAGCATGTGTGTGTAACATGTATCCTGTGTAGAGGTGGCTGTGAGTGTGTGTGACACCTGTGGCTAATGTGGAGGGGGTTTTGCTTAGTTCTTTTATGGTGACCCTACTATATATCACCATGTCAACCATATAGGGATTCCATATGTAAATTAGCTGAGAGGAAGGTGTGCAAAGGCATACCCAGACATGTGACATCAAGACCAGCCAATCACAGTTAGCAACCCCACTATTACCCAGAGCACACACACATGCCTAGGCAACAGCCAATATGTGGGTAGTATACTGCATATTGGTCACTGATAGTAATGCTGCAGTGATAGCAGTGGGCAACAGCGGGCATGTCACCCTGACCATCTGTCCAATATGCACATACATGCAGACAGTGCACCTCCACCATTTTCCTAAATGGACACCTGCACCACCCGTGGTGCCTTCACATGCGACTCCCAAAGGACATACCATGCCTGATAACATGCCCTATATGGACAGATGACACTGACATCAGGGAATGCTGTTAGCATGCTATCAATGTTGGTGCAGGGTAAACCTGCTGCCCATTACCAGTTCCTGCCACAGGTGGGCATGACTGGCACATCCAATGATAATCTGTGTTCACAACATGGTCCAGACACCCCAGGTACAGTTTCACATGTCACTGTACATCCATGTGGGAGGTGTGTACATCCCAGACACCATCCATGTCATGGAGTAAGGAACATATACATGGCAAGTGATGCACAACACTGGCCACACACAATAATCATGCAGGTGACTGGATGGGGATGCAATACCCACCTTTGTGGGCAGATGCAGAAACCACAGGCCTGAGGCACAATGCAGACCATCGTCATGTGGCCTGATGCCAAGGTATACCCATCCCCTACCCTTGTACAGCTTGCTGGCACAGTTGACCACCACACAGCCATGCAGGCCATGCAGACATGCACCCATGCATGTCAGTACTGGCACCCTGTGTGTCCGTGTGTGTGTTGTATGGTGCATCTGACCACATCCACACTCACTACAACCCCCCAGGGCATACTGAAGCATGCTGTTTGATGTCTGACACCTCATCATACTCTATGCCCATACGACCTCCGTATGACCCATGTGGTGCATGTGATACCCGCACATCGATGTGTTGTAGCAATCACATTAGTAATGAGTTGCACTCCTGGTCCTGCCAAGTATGTCAATGTGTGTGCGTCCCTGTGTGAGTGTGCCTGTGTTGATGCTGGCAGCTGTTCATGCAGAAAGGCATGTGTACATCACCTACTGTATATCTACCATATCCCTGTTGCAGATGTCACTCATCATCACAAAGATGCTCTTAGTGCTCCACAGCAGGTAACCCATGTGGCGCAACCAATAACTGCATCAAACTGTGATAGCACTACATAGTTGTTGGGGGTTTGATACCCTGTGCTGGTAGGTGTGTGACACAGACATGCTTCTGTTTTACTCTACCACCACTTCCTGACATGCATTTTCCTCTGTCTACCATTCCCACTCCCTCTCCAGTGGATTTGGAAACCCACACCTGCTATGCTTAGGCAGTAGCATGTGTAATGTAAGTGATGCTCATGATCAGATGATGGCCTCTGCATGAATTGCAGCCCTCCCCTAGCTGATTGCATGTGGAATGGCTGTGGTAACAGGCCCATAGCCAATTGCATGGAAACACACTCCAATACCTAGGAACAACATGGTGGTGTTGGTCCTTTGCAGTCACTGTGAGCAAGAACTCGATCTGTTGTTTGGCAAACAGCATCTCAGATGGATTGGGGATTTACCTCTAACAACATACACTGTGGAAAGAGGGCAACAAACAGGAGGGGGATGTGCCTGACCTGACTACAGACTGTACGTGCTGCTATACTGCATGTGGAGTACTGTTGGTTTAACAGTGTTTGTCTGAATATGCCTGTCATACATGTCACAATACCTGCCATGTCGGTCCCATGTATATGAGGGGTCCCCATCCGCAGGGTCATCCGGAGACTGGGCAGTGTTGTGCCTTTGGTTTCATGTGTCAGCTACGGTGCACCTATCTGTGGAATGCAGAAGGTAGTGTGAGGATAGCAGGCAGTAGATGATGACAGCCGGGAGAGTTACCAACGTCACATCCCTCATAGGACATATGGTGCAACAAACCCTGTTATGACAGTATATGTATGAGGGTATTGCAGCGACATGTCAATATTGGCCCTGTATTTGTGTGCCTCCAGCCACAACTCTGTCAACCTTTGTACATATGTCATGCAGTAGGGGTGCATATGTTCTGTACTTCATAGTCATTGACAGCATATCTGATAACAAGCCAGTGAGATATCAGACTGCTACACATGTTATGTATAGTAGGTGTTATAATTGAGGACATAGCCTGGCCATTATGTGGTTTTGTGTACAATACTGAGGTATGTGTAAGTCTGGTAATTGTCGACAATGTGTGTATACTGAATATGTACCTTGGCCTGTATAAAGACTGTTGTAGATGTCATTGCTCCAGGTCCTGCCTGTCAGATGTTGCATGCTGCTCCACTGTATGTCACCCTAACAGCTTACATGTTTGTAGGGGTGAACACACACATGTCCCATACCACAGACAGGCAGGCATCAGACCACACTGTCTAGCGGCCCAGTATATATAGGGGTGTTGTGTGAGTGGCTTATATGAGGATGGTGTAGGTCAGATAGTCCATATACTGTAATAGTACACTAGCTTACCATATGTGGCTGTGGCTGTGTTCACATTGGTTGTGGTTATGCACTTTCACACAGGTGTCTGTTACTCTGTGATGTGACATGCCTGTAGAACCTATCTATGCAGGTACATGTGTATCCCCACATGGGAGATGTAGCCCAGTGTTGAGTCAGTCTACCTGTAGCTGGCACTGTGCTTTGTTACATGCCTAGCACATTACTGTACTTATCCAGTGAGATGACATGTCCAGATACTTGCCAGATGTACTTCTGCTGGGCCACCATGACAGTCATGTATGTCAGACAAAGTAGTGGAATGCTGTTCAGATATGTCACTAACTAGTGGGTAGTATGTGGCCATGACATCTCTGTACCAGTGGGTATTATGTGGCAGGACAGACAGGGGTGTATGACTGTATAACCTATGGGGGCAAATGTATACCAGTATTTATGTGTGATACCCATCTACATGGCTATTAACATCCACACTGACAGGCCTGGTCCACATGTCTTGCATGAAGGAGTTCTGTGTATACCGCTGGACTGACCAGCGTGTGTCAGACTGTCCACATATATTAGGCGCATCGCAGCTGTAGTCCACAGGGGTGTTACTGTGCTAGCAATGGTACTGTACTATGATGACCTTAAGATGTCTCGTGCATGGACTTTCACAGCAGG